>NC_079148.1:147141817-147203892 GCF_945859685.1 Eupeodes corollae
ATATTAATTTATAATTTGTTGAAAATACTTAACTATTTATTATGATAAAAATATGAAATACTGAGAAAATATTATGTTAAGGGAAATGGTTTGTGTGTTTGAATTAACTTATCGAATACACACCATTTTTGTCGCTAAGCTAGTTTCATCCAAAGACACAACTCATCCAAGGACAACTCATACCGGAAATGAAAAATACTTTAAGCATACTTACTTAACAATTGTTTGTGTATTCAACTTGTTCGGTCAAAGCATTTTACTTTGAAAAGCTTTATTGTAATTTCATATTAGAGGAACCAGGATAGAAAATAAATTATCTGAAGATAAGAAAGAGGCAGAACATGTATGTTTAAATTGAAAAGCGATCGCTTATTGGTTGTGTCGTTAGGTAGGTGTTTAAGACGAATAAAGAATAGTTTATTGGCGTGCTCAGCTTTATGCAGATAGATAGATAAAGACATTTTTATGATGATAATGAAGGACTACAATCTAGTCACATTCCTTTTTTCCTACAAGTTTTTAGCGCAAACATGGATTTATTACGTTCAGTTTATTTGTTTCCTTAGTGTCTAAGAAAAAACAAGCAGACGAAAAGAACAGATACAAGAAATTGCTATCCATGTGATGTTTGTTACAGTCAGACTCTTGTGCTTTTTGAATTTTAGTTATGAAGTGACACAAAAGCAGTAGTTGTAGAGGTTTTACGTAATACCTATATAAGAATAATGTGTAAACATTGAAAAATTGATTTAAATAGAAAATACATATTCTCTTTCTGGCCCGTTTCTTTAAGTTGTACTAAGTATTTATTCTTTTATATAGGCAAAGGCAAGTAAAATATGTGTGAAACAACCTTAAGAATTCATTATTATTTACATATTATTACCAGCAAATGAAACTTATACATATATTTATATATTTCTTAGTTATCATTTCGGAATTTGAGAATACCGCTTCGAACTAAAGAAGGAAATACAAACCAAAACGCGGTTGGGTTGGGTGGCGTTTGGCCTATGTGACATAACTTCTGTAAAGAATCTTAGCCTTACCGCACGGGTGATGACTCATTTTTGAACGATTCTCTAAAAGATTACTTTGCAATGGAAAATGTGGGCACGAAAAAATGTCTACTTATGTCGTCTGAAGAGGATAAAGTACAAAAAATACTCGACACTCATTCCAAAAGAATTGAACATAAATTCGAGGTTCCATTAGTTTGGAGAAATGATAACTTAAAATTACTTAGATTGAAACTTATGGATCCAATCGTCTGTTGTGCTAAGAGCGTTGATTGGTAAGAGAGCCACATATTAAAATATTGATAAATAACTTAATTGAAGATTATGTTATTAATAGTTACGCTCGGAAGATCGATCCTAAATCTGAAGTTAGAGAAAAGACGTGGTATTTATTTTTATATTTTAAACCTAACAAAATTCGCATTGTTTGGGAAGCGGCATCAAAAAAAAATTGGGCTTCACTCAATTCGGCTTTGTTAACTGGTCCGCTTCGAACTAAAGATAACATCCCCCTTGCTTGAAGTTTTTTTTCGTTTTAGAGAACGAAATGTGGGCCTGTGTGCGGACAGAAAAGAAATGTTTCACCAGGTACAAATTAAGGCTGATGACCAGAAAGCACAACGATTCCTTTGGCGTAATGCTAAAACAAAGGAAGTCGAAATATGCATTCTTCAAATCATGCCTTTTGGCGCAACTTTTTCGCCGTTTTGTGCACAATATATTGAAAATCGCGGAAGAATTTAATCTTCAATTACCTGGCTATAATGAGAGATAACTATGTTGACGATTATATTGCTAGTTATGATTGTGATGAAGAAGCAGCGAGAATCACCAAGGATATAATTTATCAAATTCTTCAAGTTTATTGGACGAATTGAAGTGTCATTGAGCTGACAAGTGCTCAAGTGTGTCCTTGTCGAACACTGAAAAGGTTATGGGCCTATGGTGGGTCCCCAACAAACTACATATTAGTGGATTCTTATTTTTAATTGCGATCAAATGTGTTCTGAAGTGATGAGTGGTAAGCAGAAACCAACAAAAAGGGAAGTTCTTCAATTTTTAATGAGAATTTATGATCCTTTAGGTGTGATTGCCAACATTTCTATTAACTAAGGTCATAGAGCAGAAAATTTCAGCAGTTCATTTCTTTGTGAATTGGCGAGATTCTTGAGAAAACTCAAGCAGAATATTGGAAGTGGGTTCCATTCAAACAAAATGTAGCCGATAAAGCCACCAAAACCCAAATGAATTTCGATTTTCATCGCAAAGTCCATGGTATAGAGGTCTAGATTTTTTGTGGTTAAATGAACAGTTCTGGTCGAAGTGTTAACTTGATTCTATATTGCGAGATGGTGAATTGCGTGAACATCTTCATCACAGCACTAAAGATGTCTATCAAGAATAAATAATTAATTTTTATAAATTCTCAAATTGGAGGGAACTTCTTAATGCTATGTCAAGAGTTTACCTCTTCATTGATTGGTACTTTTCAAGCAACCCAGTTCTCACCCTTCAACAATTCATCGACGATACAGAACGTTGTTTGTGGTGGCAAGCACAGAGAGATATGTTCAGTGAAGAAGTCATACTTCTAGATGCAGCGAATATTGGTGACAGAGTTTTTCTTCAAAATACAAGTTTGTTGTTTAAATTATCACCATACATAGATGAACATACGTTAGAATTTCTAGAAGAATAGATGCAGCAGTTGATGTGGATTTTGGAACCTGTTGTTCTTCCAAAGGATCAACATTTTTAATTCTTGACCACTTTCACCGTAAATTTAAACACCAATATAATGAAACAGTTATGAACGAAGAACCTCAGCGATTTTACATTCTCGCTTTATGTGTAATGGTTAAAAAAGTACAATGTAAATGTCAGGAGTTTCGCAACCAAAGAGCTGAACCTGCGATATCAGTGATGGCGTAACTACCTTCTGCAAGGTAAAAAAACGTATACTAAGCCTTTCTCATACGTTGGGATCGACTATTTTGGACCGATGCTTGTAACTGTGGGGCGACGTTTCGAAAAAAAGGTGGGGTGTTATTTTTACCGATTTGTTTCAAATACAAATCTACACCGACAACGGTACCAACTTTTGGGGAGCAAGTCGAGAATTAAAAGCAGTCGTTGAACAAATAAATGGTAAGAAACTGGTTGAAGGTATAGCTGAGGGACGTTGGTTCGATCGGTAAAGCAAACGCTTTTACAAATGAAATTTACCAGAAATCCGAGTGAAGAGCTACTAAATACAATGATGGCCTAAGTTGAAGGTGTAATCAACTCTCGGCCATTGACTTACGTTCCAGTGTCTTGTGACGATAACGAAGCTTTATAACACCTAACCATTTTTTGTTTGGGCTCTTCAAACAGATCAAAGCCGTTAGGAGAGTTTTAAGATGAAGGCATTATCTTAAAACAAAACTGGATGATGGCTGAGCAGCTAAGTAATTCTTTCTGGCGAAGATGGATCCGGGAGTATCTCCCGACCTTAACAAGACGAACGAAGTGGTTACAGCACACAGAGCCTATCTCCGTTGATGACATAGTAATTATAATCGATGAAAATAATTCAAAAAATGAATGGCCTAAAGGTCGTGTGTTAGAGCTTAACACGAGTCAGGATGGAAAAATTAGAAGTGTCGTCATTCAGACGAAATGGGGTCTCTATGTTCCACCCGTTTCAAAATTGGCTATATTAGATGTTGTCGATTCTACAGTATCAGGTAAACCGGATCAACCTTCCATCTTACCGGCGGGGAATGTTGATAATCACAGCAACACCGGAGCTATTGAGAAATAGATGGCGCTTATTTATACTTTAATTTATCAATCATTGTGAATTAAAACTGAACTTAAACTATTGTGAACTAAAATTAAAGTAAAATTTTCCTTTTTGATTTTATTATAAAAGCGAGTGGACTGAATCCACAAATCAAATTAAAAAACTTAAAAACTTTTTGTTATAAAAATTTAAGTTAAATCTAAAACTGAAAATACCTAACGTTGGAATTCATTATTATTTACATATTATGTAGCAAATGAAACTTATATATATATTTATCTTAGGAAATTTTAACGCAAATAAAATTGCTCAAAATTCGGAAACTTATTCTTTATTTGCTTTGGATTTAACACCTTGTTTTCCATGTAGTTAGTACACATTTGTCACAAGTTAAGAATAAAAACAATTTTTGTAAACTTCTAGGGGGGCCTAATCTCGTAAGCATAGATATGGTTTTTGACAAACTTTGAAAAGTTAAATTCTTAAGCTTCCTTTTAATACCTATTACAGATCGATTTCATTATTTAAAGAAAATTTGTCTCCTGATTTCAATTTCATACGAACTTTCAAGTAAAGATTATGGTTTTTTAGCAGCATATCAAGAATGTAGATGATGACGTATTCAAGTATTAGCTGCGATTTTTTTTATTCAAACTGATAAATAAGAGCGGAAATCTTTTCTCTACCTATTTCTTTACATTAAAATTAATCATAATTCCATTACTGTGCAAGAAGTATAGGGTTTTCCAATAAGAGGTTTCAATTTCAAGAGAAATCAAGGGATGCCAATTCAATTCAAAAAGCTGTGTTATAGACATTGGGTAGAAATATCATAATTTAAGTGCCACATCCTTTTAATTCACATTTTTGGTTCTATGTCCTCGATAATACTATCAATTCCATCTTTAAGTTATTGAATCGACTTTAAAAAAGTAAAAAATATGTCTTGTGCTGTAGTTTCCTTGCATTTAAATAAACCATATTTCATATACATATATTTCGATATATCTACCGCAACTTATCATAACTAAGGTTTCTATAAGGACACTTAATTGAATCATAACCTACTTCCTAAACACATTTTTCTTCTTATACCTTCCCCAACAGAAAGATAGGAGGAATATCTACTTTATTGTAACATCATCATTTGCAGATATCATATTATTCTTAAATAAACCATTAACATTTCTATAAGGTACAACCCAACCCTGCATTATAAACAGTCTTATAAACGGAACAAATCTAAATGGATGGTGGTTAGGGTACCTAGAATCTAGATGTTTGTATATAATTAAATATTCGTTCATGTGATTACCTATATATTCTCAAAACAGTCAAAATATTAATAATATACACTATATTCTCATAGTTGTATGTGTATATAGCGGTATACGTGTGATATAACAATTTATTACCACTTAAGGCGAACAAGCATAACTTTCACACTCAATTGCCTAAATTTATCACAATTAAACCAATGAAAAGCAAGAACAGACACAAAACAGTCATCATAATAGCTCCCAGGAAAATGATAATACCGCCGCACCAAATTTGTATCCCCATGCTATGAGTGTCATGTCGAGAAATAAGTTCCACCATCATCCCTGTCCCATAATTCACACTCAACTATAGGTCTCTCTCTTTAGACCCTCTATACGCGTTTATAGTGAAGGTTCGAGTATAGAACACAACAATTTGTATCATGAGTCATAAATAAAATAAAATACATTTACCAGCAGAGTTTGCATTAACCCATGTTTCTATAGATCCAACAGAGAACCCCCGAAACAGAAAAATATTCTTCAATCAGGACTTCACACTATACCTAGATATGAACACATCTATGCCTCTATCAGTTCTTAAAGTCTAGGGCATTGACAAAACGCCACCGCCTATGTTTTACATGATATACAGTTATGAATTAATTTCATTCAACAATATGATCCTAGAGAAAAATAAAGGATACAACACCCCACACCCCATCAGACATGCAATATTCTTTATCGAGTTCAAGGACATGCGATACGAATGCGAGTGTCGAGAGTGATGAGTGATGAGTGAGTTTCTACGCCTTTAAATAGGTACATATATCATCCCTATGATAAGGGAATGAAATGAGACAAAAATAGAAAAGAAAACACAACGAAAATTCGAATATTTACGAATTCTTAGAAAACGCACCTTCATACTCACAACACGCACACAAATTTTACATGCGTGACTATGCGATGGATGATAGTGGCAGCATTTCTTTTCTTTTGTGAAGTTCTATATATGAATCCTTGGAAGGAATTGTGACGAATGAAAGGAACAAAAAAAAAAAAAAAACACGAACATAAATTGAAAGGACATTAAACTTAATTTTATTAATTTACTGTCTAGACAGAATTAAGTTGTTATTATTATGTTGTTGATCAAATACACAGAAAAGGAATTTCGTTGTTGATTGATTTGATTTATTTTATTGATTAATTCAAATATTTATACGAAAATGTTACAAAAAGAAGGTTTATATGGGGATTTTGTTCCCTTTTTTCAATTAAAGGATAAATGGCCTTGTTAACAGTCAAAAAGAAGTGAGTTGGAGAATTAAGGTCTTTTACTTTTGTAACGCACGTTCAAGAGATTACTCCCTACTTTCTTAAGGTCAAAAATTTTATTATTTCAATTGGAAATATTTAAGCCTGTTTAATTGAACAGGCTAAAAATAAGAACAGGAAATTACAACCGAAAAGACACGTTCTTAGCTTTTTCTCAATTATATTTGGAAGTTAGCGTTACACTTCCTCTTTATCACTCCTAAACTGAGACAATCCAATGCAGTAGGCACGACCGTGGAATACACATTAAGGATGTTAAGAAGATACATAATGGTATACCTTTTGTCATTCGCCTGCTTTCAATTCACAGTGACTTTTCACAGAATAATACACATAAAGATGTGAAATTTTAAGAAAAATTAGTCACAGGGACTGATGTTTGGTGTGCCAACTGCCAGAAGACGTGTCATCCAGCTAGCTATAAGGGTTGTCCAGCTCTTGACTTATAGCAAAACGAACGGCAAAAAACAAACTTGAGGCGGAAAAAAAGGCGCACCGGCTATTCGCTGCCCGATCAGCATGCATGAAGGGTCCAACCACTCGGCCTAACATAAGCTACTCTAAAGTGGAAAACAGTCCAGCAGTGACTCCATTCAAACAAGCCACTATGACCTCATTGAAGACCATTGCAAACAAAACGAAACCAACTCAATCGATGAACCTTAACAACGAAGTTCAACGAATTTTTGGAAGCAATCTGCTCACCATCATGGAGAAAGCCAAAAACGCCGTCCCAGCGAACTGCACCAATCTGATTGAAGCTGAAAAGTCCGTGGCTTTGGCCACTTTGATCTTCCAGATATGCAATTGAAGAAGCTCAGCATGCTGACATATAATGTGAATTCATTATACAGCTTGGAAAGAAAGACATCATTCAACATATTTGTGAAGAACAACAAGCCGGATATCGCCCTCATCAGTGAAACCAACGTAGACCGCAGAAACAACATCGACTTCAACGCACGCCACCATCAATAACAGGATACAACTATCAGTACCGAAGGGAAAGCTATAGTGGACTGGTTGGACGATCATGTTGATGAACATTCTTTGGTGGTAGTGTCTCAGCCAAAGCTAACAATCCCTAGAACTATATCAACTCTTGATTTCTTTCTGTCAAGTTTAAATTTTGTTTTTGTGATTGGGATTTGTGTCCCAAGCGATTCGATTCGATTGTGACCACGATGCAGTACTCCTGTCCATAAAACTCAGCCAACCAGCCATTTTAGCAACGAGACCTCAAGCGGACTTCGTCGACTACAAGAGACTAAATTCCGAGAAATTGCAGTTGGACATCGAAGGAAACCTGGTGCTTCCACCAGCGAACCGAAACCTACAGGACAACGAAATTGATGAGGCTTGACTAATCTTGACTATTATCATAAATAACTGCATCAACAACGGCTACTTTACAAAAAAGTGAAAGACAGCCCAAGTAGTGGCAATCTCGAAGAAAGGCTGTACCAATATGATCTCCAACTACAGGCCTGTCTCACTCCTCAAAAACATCAGCAAAATTCTGGACGAAGTCATTTTAAGGAGACTGAAGAAATTCTGGAAAGAGCATAGCATCATCCCCGACATGCAGTTTAGATTCCGACAGGCTCACTCAACGATCCATCCACTTCTAAAGTTTCAATCTGACGCCACCGCTGCTCTCAATAGCCACCGAGCCACAGTTGGATGCTTTCTGGTTGTCGAGAAAACTTTCGACAGCGTATGGATTGAAGCCCTCATCCATAAGCTCCGAATTTTTAATATCCCACAGCCAATAAAAAAATTTTTGTTTTCTTTTCAGAAATAGATAGTTGCAAGTCAACGATTAGAGACGTAAAGGCTGGAATCGCCCAAGGATCGAAAGTTGGACCGTTCCTCTACAGTCTGATGACATCTGACCAGCCAGTGCCAACGGATTGTGAGAACCTGCTGTTCTGACGTTCCCGGATGGATCAAATATTAAAGCCAAGAAGAACGCCAAATACCTGGGAATACACTTCAATGAGCTGCTGCGCTTCAACCCTCACTCTAAGGCTGTGATAACAAAAGCCAACATCGCACTCCATAGAGTTCATCCTCTCTTGAAGGAGAAAACTGGATTAAGTAAACCAACGAAAATGTTGATATACAAACAACTGCTAAGACCGGTTATCACCTACGGTTTTCCGATATGGTTCACTTCATGTTAAACACATGTTAAATTTTGAATTTCATCAATGTATAAAGTTAGGCATCCTTTGTGTCAACAAATGTTTTAGTTAAAGTTATTGCTAAATATTATTTATGTTAGAATTAAGCCAAATGTATATACATTTTTATGGTTCAATAAATTAAAATGGAAAAAAAAACAAAAAAAAAATTAGTACGGTTCAACACCACAACAATATTCATTTCCAAAGGAGCCTCCAGGAAATAAAACCCGGTCATAGAGTATTCAAGGAAATAAACAGGATACCTGGCAGCAAAGAAAGCATTATTGACACCATCCTGAATAATGGCATTGAGATTTTATCAATAAGTGAGAAAGCTGAGGTATTTGCGTTCTTCTTTGAAGAGAACTTCAAACCAACTCTACTGATCCTGCTTCCTGCATTCCCTGAAACGTCCAACGTGTTCGTCATATTCTTGACCATCATTATCAATAACTTCCTTAACAACTGCTACTTCCCGCAACGATGGTAAATGGCCAAAATTGTGTCAATTCCAAAGAACGGAGCAAGGAACCCAATGAATAACTACAAACCAATCTCCCTCCTCAACATCAGCAAAATTCTATAAAAGGTCATCCTTAGAAAACTAACATTTTCAGCTCCGAGAACAACCTGATCCCGGACTTCCAGTTTAGCTTTTGTGAATAGCACTCAACACTTCACCCGCTGGTTGAATTCCAACACGATACCGCAGCCGAATTTAACAGTCATCGTGTTCCCGTTGCCTGCTTCCTGGGCGTCGAAAAGGCGTTCGACAGCATTTGGATCAAAGCGTTCACACATAAATCAAACCTTGTTGATTTTCCATACGGTCTAATTAAAATTTTGTTTACATTTCTTTTTTTCCAAGAAATTTTCCGTCCAGTAGGGAAAATGCAATTCTTCAGTGAAATCGTAAGAACAGGAGTAGCTCAAGGTTCTTAACTTGGACCGTTCCTTTTCAGCTTGCTGACCAGCGACCAACCCAAATCCAGTGACTATGAGAGTCTTCTTTTCGCCGATAACTCGCTTACATATACTTCATCGAAGTCCCCCGTAGTTGCAGCCAGAAAGATAGAGTCCTGTATCACTTGTATGAAAATAAGAATTAACACAACGAAATCGAAGCAAGTTTGTTTCCGAAGGTCCTGCAACGGTAGAGGTCGATCGACGACAAGGTACAGAAGCATTACATTCTCACTCCTAGATGGATCAGTGATACTAGCAAAGAGAAACGACAAATAGCTGGGTATTCACTTTAACGAGTTGTTTAAATTCAACCTTCATTCGAGAGCTGTCTTAAGAGAGGCTAATTTGGCCCTGCACCGTCTTTACCCGCTCCTTTAAAGAAAAACAGTACTCAGCCAGCCAATTAAATGGCCAATTTACAAGCATTTGTTACGTACCATCATCGCCTACAGCTTCCCGGTGTGGTTCACAATTTCAAAGACATCAATATTTATCATTTATCATTAAATATGTAATTAAAAGTTTAAGTTAAAACAATTGTAATATATGAAAAGTCTAATAAAGATAAAGGTAAAAAAATTAAAAAAAAAAAGCCAAATTGGTCTTCTATCTTAATTTAGTGTGAGTTCGAATCTTGCGTACATTCAGTAACTCCAGTTCAGGACCAGCAACTTCCTGACCTTCTTGTCACTTCTTTGAAATATATGAGGGACAGGTTTAGGTAACCCATTTACTCCTAATTTGGTGCTATAAGAACAGATAACCTTCTTGTAAGAATGTCATGAACATAGCTTGCCACCGTGAGGCAAAACACCAATTATCAGTTGGCTTGCTGACAGGGAAACGAAGGAAAATGAGCCATGTTTATTGTGCTGTCCAGTCCACTTCTTCTAAGTGTATGACGAGCATGGCTTAGACCGATTGATGCTAGGGACAGAAAACGCAATCCCAACAAATTATTCCGTGGTTACTGTCTACTGCTAAGCCTATCTTATTGGCTAGTGCACCTTTCCTCAACCTTTGCTAAGGACGTTCGAATTCGGGTAAACCTGTAGATTCCTCCATCGCTGACAACATTATTTGTGCACAGGAATGGTTGAAATTTGTAAGGGCCGTAGTTCTTAACGGATAATAGTGCCACCTATTTTATTTATTTAACTACTAGTTCAGGTGAAATTGACGTAGCTGAAAAAGTAAAACATGCTAAGTCTAGAAGCCATTACCAAAATTGGAAGGAATAACGCTTCAAAAACATGTTAAAATTCATTTAACAACTGTTGCTATTTTCAAGCAACGATATAGTAGCATTTTTGAACGAAAAGATTCAAGATTAGAAGAGCTAATCATAAGCAGATAAAACTCGAACCGAGGGCTGCACAAGCGAAAATGAAGACATCATAATTATGAAGAACCACAGTGATGTAAGGATGTGTAAGGACCACTTCTGACGACCGAATAACGCCGATGACGCTCCGAATTTCGTTGTCAGGTGCGATGATCAATTGAATAAAGACCATGAAAGCTAAACATTCCGTCTTTTTGCCTTAGACAAAGTAAAGATTGCCCTAACTAAGTCAAGAAAACGCTGTAGCACCTATCTTAAATGCTGAACTTTTCAAAACAGGTGGGGAATATTTATTTGGTAGCATGAACCGACTTATATGTAAAATTTGGAAAGAAAGTATGCTCGAGTGATCATCGAACCCGTATGCATTCTTATAGAAGATAAGTGTAGGGGAAGATGAAATGAAGAGCGACGTAGATTTAGCCAGAACGATACAATTTCAAAGACTGAGATGGCTAAGTCACGTAGAGCTCATAACCTTTAAGATTAGTTGAAGAAAGCGCCAGGGTTGAGTTATAGAGAAATTGTTCTATGTTTTTCTATGTTTTGCTGTCCGATTAAGTTCATGTTATTTACGGAATGCCCAGAACTTGTAAGAAATGAGGAAACCAAAATGATATCTCAGGTCGGTAAATTTGCTTATGATCCGTTTTTCAGTAGCAACATTTTTTTTTTCCTATTAATAGAACAACTCACTCCCAATACCATTACCAAAAACGGCTATAGTTTTAACATTTGACATTATTAATCAATATCATAAGGATATGAATTTGGTGCAAGTGCATGAAAAACCAATAATTGAAGAAAACTTCGGATTTGGTTTATCCACTCTTCATTCATGGATAAAATGTTGTTGAATGCTTGCTGCATACAGTGTGCAGACTTCCAAGAAAGTGTTTGATGAAAGAAAACAACAAATTCAGTCTTAATATCGACAAGCCTAAGCCTGGTTTCGGTTCGACAAATGATGGCAATACAAAAAGAACGCACAGTTAACAGGGAAAATTACAGAAATTGATGAACGGTTTATATAAAAATTTTCAATAGTATTGAGAGTTTTGGCTTCAATTTTGACAATCTTGCTCGTTAACACAGCCATTCATCTAAAAAGATCGATCAGTTGGATCTTGTACGGGAGTGGGTCCAAGTCCCGATGCAAAATTGGACAAGTTGAAGTCTTCAAAAAACCGAGTTCATGTGCATGGTGAGGAATAGACAATTCTTTGCCGATCTTGCCTTCCTTGAAAGTACGGGTGTTCGCTGATTGTTTACTGAACCTGTCGTCTCAAACTTGGCCACCAAACGTTGAAGAGTTGACTGTGAAGGGCCACTACGTCTACCGTAAAATGAACGCAATGGGCGCAACGCAACGTTTGCGTGAACGAATATTCATTTTCATAAAGTTTTATCATTTGAACGGCAGTACCCGTGGTATGATGGTTAGTGCGTTGGACTATCATGCGAGAGGTAGCGGGTACTGCCTCTTGCAATTGAAAATGAAGGAATTGAAAAATTCTCCAAGAGTAATTCTTGAAAAGTGCTTTCCCAAATTTGCCATTCGGATTCGGCTTCAAACTGTAGGTCCCTTCCATTACTGACTATAGTACTCGCACACAGGAATGGTTGAGAGCTGTCAGTCACTAGGCTCTAGTTCTCAAACGGACTGTTGTGCCACCCAATTTATTATATTATATTTATCATTTGGCATTAACAACTGAATAATAGACAAAAGATTTGACAGATGTAACCAAAACAAAATGGCCACCACTATTGAAAACCCCTTTATTGGCACTTTATTTATAAAAAAATATATAAATGAATTCAAGAAAAGAAAAACAAAGAGTTGGGTAAAACATTTCACGTTCTTGATGTTCGGATGAAAAACATTCCCTATACTGAAAAAATCATGTTTTTTTTTGCAGTATTTAAAAATAAAATTCTATATAAATCGAAAACACTATAAAAGAAAATGAATTTTCCAACTTCTTTAAAATTGAGGTCCTCAATACTTAGAATAGTCATAAATATGTGCCTAGAATTTTCAGAATTTCTTTCTAGTCTTTGATTTGAAAGTGTAAGGCTTAAATTTTCTTAAGAAATAATATATTTTGTAGAAAATCAAGACATTCAAAAAGTTTGTCATTTACAGAAAGTCTCCCTTGGTTCAAGAAATGAAGAAATGTTAACTTCAACTTTCAAAAATGGTTCTCCATCGATTGCATTTTTGGTTTCTATTAAAAAATTCAATACCAAGAAATGTTGATAAAGGAAAAACCCCTTCAACTTCTCCAATGCAACGTCAAACGTAAACATTTTGTTGTTAGTTACACGAACGAGAAAAAGGTTTATTTCAGAAACTGATTTAACTTTATCGTTACTTTCCACACGATTTAACACGCGAAAAGTCCCTAAAAGAAGTACTTTAACGTATATTAAAACTCTTTTCCACATAAATAAGTAAATAACAGGTACCTATATGTAAAAGTGAATGCATCTTTCTGCACCTTCATATACTAAATTCACACACCATACAACTTCGATTACCGCTTTTTAGACGATATTGGCGCCCGATACGAAAAATTGCTTTGCATTGCACTTCCTCCTTTGCATTCGTTCGACTTTCTCCACATCACACAAAGCGAAGGCAGGCAAAGGAGTAAAAAAAACCAACGCCAACGTTAACGCAACAAAGTGTTTGTTGAGGTTCTTTTGTTGTTGCTCACCTACTGCTCGCTCTATATGTTTGTAGATGGCGCTACAGCTTGTGTGTGTGCTTATAAGCTTTTGTTCCTCGCTTAGTAAATTCGCTTCGACACCGATCAAACATACTATACAAAAGTACCTCTAAGGGGTTTCTTTCATTTCTAGACTTTTCACTTTTATTTCATCCTGCACTTGAATTAAGTTTTGAATACCGTTATAGCCGACATACAAACTAATATATAGGCATAAGCCCATCAGCCACAACCAATAGAAATAGGAAAGAAAGAGAAATCCTTTCAATAAACTACAAGAACAACAACAATACAAAAGAATGTATTGGTTTATAAAATAAAAAGAAAGCTTCAAAAATATTGAAACTTTTGCTTAAACCGTTAACCGTAACCGTTCATTGGGAATGAATATGAACTGGGAATTTGGTTTTTGCTTTATATAGTTGATTTTATTTTCTGCAAGGACTTAGGACGCGCCACATTGGGTTAAGTCTGGGCCGGGCCCGGGCGCCACCTAAACCATGAGAAGTCTTTCATCGCCTTCCATTGTTGTAGTATTTTTTGTTGTTCTTTCCTTTCACTCACAAGACTGGATATTGCAAATCCAATTGTTATTAAAGTTTAATAAATAAACAAAATAATTAAAAAATGTGCAACCGGCGTCACCGCGGAAGATATTTTCGATTA
This sequence comes from Eupeodes corollae, assembly GCF_945859685.1. NCBI lineage: Eukaryota > Metazoa > Arthropoda > Insecta > Diptera > Syrphidae > Eupeodes > Eupeodes corollae. The sequence continues at coordinate 147,156,126 of NC_079148.1, forward strand.
TGACCCAGCTGTCACAATCGAACGAAGACAAACCAAAGAGAATAATAGACTAAAGAACACACTACAACAAAAACTGCAACACCTGTGCAGCTCACCGACTAGCTCAGCTGGGCGTGGGTTAAACGAATTGAATGGGGAATTATATGGGTCTTATCAAAATAATTCAATTCGATTAAAATAATATTAATCGGATTGAATTGAGTTAAATACAAGTACAGGGGCGTACTTGAATTTAGGGTGGGCGCCAGGAAACTTTTTAAAGGGTCGTTTGCCTTGACCGGGGAGCTGAAAATGTTTCTTCAAAATGTTAAAAGAAACGAAATGTTTTAAATCCCTGATGGGGAGTTTAATAATTTTATTTGTTTAACAAAATGTCCTAGGAAACCGTGGCAGAAGGCTTCGGATAAAAACCTAGGAATCTTTTCAAAGAAATTAGATGACACTAATACAATGGTAACGAAGTAATTTAAACAGATATGGAAAAGAACAATGCAAAAGCGAATTTACCGAAACCGATTGAATGGACCGCTATTATTCTGTCCCGAAAGAATGACAACAGTTAAAAGAAAATTGAACGCGACTCCCACAAATCTTGGGACGCAAGAAAAACCAAACGAATTTCAAAAGAACAAAAAGAAACAGATTTCAACACAAATCTACTTATCCTTTGTTAATATTTCCTCATTGAATTGACCCTTCTGGAGATTTCTCCTCTGATCCCTTTTTCCTTCTCACTCCTTCCACAAACTTCACTCTTTTCTATCTTTAATAATTTTTTTTTTTTTTTTGTTTATTAAGTCACTATATTTCAACTTTAACTCTTCTATCAATTCTCCTTTACTTTCCTTTTTTTTTTTTTTATTCAAATTCCTTTATTTCTTTACTTCCTTTAAACTTGAAGACCAACCAAAAAGTGATTAATCATTCAAGCTTCTTCTGCGGCCTCCTCACACACACACACATTCTCTCACCCAACCAGATTTCTCGCTGAATTCAAAGTTACGGTGCCACTCCGAAATCGAATTCAGGCGAGCCTCTCACACGCACATACATACTTTATGGATTCGTTAAGTCTTGGAGCTTTCCCAAAACCAGACGAATCCATGGCCGTGTTCAACAATACGACTAACAGAAAAATTAGAAGAATAAAAGAAAATTCAAAGTTGAAATAAATTGGTCTGAGCATTCTCTCAGCTATTCTATCATAAAAACTATCTGTGGAAGAGGTCGGAAGAAGAAAGTACCAGCGTAATTATTCAAATTAATTTATAACCTAAAATTCGTTTGATCTTATAGATTGAAGATATTAGGGATGACACTTAGCACTACATTCAATTTCGGTTGTACATGATTTACGAGTTTATTGAGTTAGCAATTAAGAAAGTTATGGTGGACCCAAGGGCCATACTAAAACAATATGTTGGGCTCACTGGCCATGATGTTCGGGAGCGTTCCTCACTCTTTTAAGCGATTTTTCGTGTGAGTCTCCAGCTCGTCCGCTGGCTCAGCACGATCTCCAAATGGGATATACCTAAATTTTTTCATCCTTTAAGGGCTACTCTCATGACCCTCGAGGACAACGGGCTGAAAATGAAATTATAAAACATAGGAGAGGTTGGGTTGGAGGGGAAGACACACAATGAGAGTAAACCATGGCGCAAATACATGGTCCGAAACGATTTTAAGAATCATGTAAGGGATGATTTTTGTTGCGGTAAATCTTACCGTAACACCATCACTCACACTCTCACTCCCACTTGCGCAATCGATGGCAATTCACTGGTGAAAACCAAATTTCCTTTTACAAGGATCTATGAATACAAACTCTCTATCATGGATGATGGTGCGGGAGAGTGAGAGGGGCTTAGGGCGAGCGATGAGGCGAATGAGATTTTGTGTAATGAAATTGTATCTATTTCTCTGTATAGAAACTTGCATGTGTGTCGTTCTTTGAGAGGAAACACTTTGAAGGATCTGAATCCTTGTGTAAAAATCCTATTTTGACATGGATTTTCTTCTGATGTTAAGAATAGAGGACGCATTCGAAAATGCACTCCAAACTTATATAATTGGTATCAACTATATAGACAGGATGTGGCATCAGAAATTTTGTTTGAATCCTTCCGTTTTATGTGCGGGCGTTCCTATTTTTTTTATTTTTTTGATGTAACTTAACAAAAGAAGACTTGAAATAGGTAATCAAAAAAAATCCGATTGAAGTTTCCTTAACTGTCTTGAAATGCACAACCTAAAATTCGTATGATGTGGTTAAAAAATAACGTCTTTAAGGCCTTATTTCCTATACAAATCTCATCACACAAATCCCCAGTGTGGTTGGTCGGTCGGTAGTGCAGTGCGGTGCGGTAGGGATGCTTTAGACAGTTTTATGTCATCTCTCGATGAATAGGCTAAGATATCGCACATCAACCAGGATATGATGTGTATTCTTCAGGGAAAATTGTTTTCTTGTTTTTTTTTCCTCTTTTCTTTTATATTTTCACTTTAAGTCTCAATGTCGTTGACGACGACGACGACAACGTTCGTAGAGCTTGAAAGTTAAAAGGATTTTTCAAAAATGGACATGAATGAAATGTATCGATCTATATATGTATGTTCAAATATACAGATACAATAGCTTTATAGGGAGATGGTCCTGATAGATCTATTGAAAAACGTTTTGAAACATTATTTTCAACTATAGTATGTAGGTGGATAGATAGAGAGGCAAGAAGTTGTTGGGCGATGAAGCAGCTCTTAACCCTGGGGAAATTGATGGGGTTGACAGCAGTTTCTTGTTCGTTAACCCTTAAAAAGGAACGTTTTTCTTTATGTTTTTTTTTCTTTATTGTATATTCTTTGTTTATCAATGCGAGACAAACGTGTAGGAACAAAGACTTTCTTATCTTTTATTTTTCAAACTTTTGTTCATCAAGACTTTAGACGAAGAACAACTAAAAAAGTTAAATGCTTGAATTTCAATTTAAAGAAATTTGTATTTAATGAAAAATGCGTTTTGAGTATTTTGAATGTCATTTTTCATTTATAAATTAATTTAATCAAAATTTCACATTCTTCATGTGTGGCTGAAAAAGTGTCTCTTTAGATGACAGTGCGTTCGAAATTGTGTTCACGCAGAGTCGTGTGTTCTCTAATTGGATTTTGGAGTATTTGAATGTTTACCATTGTTTTAGCGATGAGGTCCTTAGATTGTGTGATTTTACCCCTTTAACCTTATTCTTGTGGGTCTATTCAAAAAAGCTGCAAACCATGGTGGACAAATCGATGTCATCAGTTAAATTTAGCCTGATTAGTGCGACGAAGTTATTAAAATCTGGACCTTTTGAATTGAATCCACCAAGCAAATCTCCGGCACGCGGTCATTTAAACGGCTTATATTTTAATGCCATTAATAGATAAAAGATAAAACCTTATTACAAATATACAGATACCCTAATTTGTTCCCTATACATGAAAGGGATCCTGACCTTTGTAGTCGACAAGATGCTGTTGGTCAATTCGCAAGGACGTTGATGTACACTGATGTTCCTACATTTTTTACATGGAATAAACAATCAAAGAATTGGGAACCGCGGAAACGAGGCATTCCAGTACCAGGATTCGCTGATATATTTATGACAAAAACTTTAGGTCGATTATATACAGTTCATCCTAAGCAACGCGAATGTTTTTTTTGTGTGTTTATTAATGGTTAACGTCCCTGGACCGACGTCTCTCCAATATTTGCGAAAAGTCAATGGCACTTCTCTTTCTTCGATGCTTGTCGTGAGTTACATTTATTGGAGGATGATAACCATTGGGATCTCACACTTGCAGATGCAGCACTGAGCTCATCTTCACAACAAATTCGTCAATTATTTTCAATAATATTGACAACGTGTTTTCCATCTGATGCATCTGCTCTGTGGAACAAATATAAAGACTCAATGAGTGAGGATATTTTGCATCGGACTAGAATTACTAATCAAAATCTTAATATTGAATTCTCCGCCGAAATATACAACGAGTCATTAATAATGATTGAGGATATTTGTATTCTTATTTCAAACATGCCGCTCAACCATTTTGGAATGCCAGCGCCGAATTGCCCAGCAGAAGACATCATCAACAGCGATGTTCAACGTGAAAACCAGTTCGATAAGACTTCTTTGGCTACTTTTTTTGTGGAAAATGAACAATTGCTTACTGCTGAACAACGAAATGTACACTGCCAATCACTAGGATGAGGCCACATATTTTTCAACCGATTTTCGGTCCGATACCTGTTGGAATTTGTCTAACCCGGAAAATTTTACTACATGAGAGTAGGTACATAATTTTCTTAAAACAAAGTGATACAATTATAGGGTTAATTAGAAAAGACCGTTGGAATTTCCCTACATTAATGAATGAGCTACCTAAAAAGGATATAAAAAAGTGAGTCACTAGGATGAGGCCATTGCGAATATTTCGTTGTAGAAGTTCAGATCAGCAATTTTTTTTCAAAATTTGGAATACAGTATTTAAGAACGTTTTACAAATAACTATTTTTTATTAAATTTCAACTACAAATGGGTTCCGGAAAGACGTTGACAGTAGCAGAAAGAGGACAAATGGATGCTTTCAAGGAAATGGGACTCTCAAGCCGAGAAATAGCAAGGAAGCTGAACAGAAGTAAGACAGTTGTAAACAACTCAAAACATCCTCAAAACTATGGAAAAAACCAAAAAGGACGCACAGCCCAAGCAACAACATCCCTAGAAAAGCGGTTAATTTTACGTATTGCTTCAAATTCTACTCAATCAGCTACTAAAATAAGTTCCAAAAGCGGAGTATCAGCCAGTATTTCGACAGTCCGAAGGATTATAAGAAAAGATGGTACTATCCAGAGAAGAAAACTCAAAAAGAAACCTGTTCTAAAGCAAGTACACAAGGAGCTGCGAATGAACTTTGCAACAGAAAATGTCTCTTGGAGCAGTCAATGAAAACGCGTCGTCTTTTCGGATGAAAAAAAGTTTAGCCTTGACGGCCCCGATGGTTACAACTTTTATTTCCATGATTTAAGAAAAGAGGAACTAATTTTGGGAAGACATCACAGCCGTACATCAGGTGTTATGGTGTGGGGAGCTATCACCTACTATGGCAAAATCGAATTGGAGTTTCTTTCTCTAAAAATGAACGGAAACAGCTACAAATACTTGTTGGAGCGCTCATTTCCGAAGATGAAAAATATTTTTGGACCTCTGCATTTGATTTTCCAACAAGACAATGCCCCCATCCACACTTCCAGGGTTGTCAAAAGCTGGATTTTATCAGAAAACGTAGAGCTTTTGCCATGGCCACCCTATTCACCGGACTTGAACATAATCGAAAACGTATGGGCATGGCTATTTCGAAAAGTTTATGAAGGCTATCCGTGATGCCTGGGACGAGATTTCACTTGACTATTTAAAAAAAACTTTATGATTCCATTCCAAACCGTCTAATAGAGGTCATATCGAAAAATGGGGGGCATACTCATTATTAATTGAGGAAAAACTTAATACATAAATGTTTGAAAACCAAAAACTGTAAACATTTTTTGATATTTTATAAGATTTTTCATGTAGCCTCATCAAAGTGACGCACTTTTTCATACTGTTTTTAAGTAGCCCTTTAATTAATGTAGGGAAATTCCAACTGTTTTTTCTATTTAACCCCTTAATTTTATTTCTTTTTTTAAATAAAATATCTACCTAACCAAATGTAGTAAATTTGTATTGGTACGAAATTTCCAGCAGGTATAAAGAACGAAAATCGGTTGAAAAATATGTGACCTCATCCTAGTGATTGGCAGTGTATATGATCAAATTAACGTTTCAATTGCAGCACAAAAAGGTGGATTCTTTTTTTTAGGCTCCAGGTGGCACTGGTAAAACATTTCTTATCGCACTGATACTTGCGCGGATTCGATCTCAAAATCATATTGCATTGGCCATTGCTTCATCAGGCATTGCAGCAACGTTACTTGATGGTGGACGGACTGCGCATTCAGCACTAAATTATGCCTTACTATTAATATGCGCGTTCAACTTCAAAATGATGCACGTCAGGATTCTCTGAACAATTGTTAGACATTGGCAACGGGAAAATTCAATTGTATGAAGATAAACAATATATCCGATTTCCAGAGAATTTTTGCAACATGGTGTCTACCAAAGATGAGTTAATAACAAGTATCTTTCCAGATTTAAGACATAATTATAATAATCATGAATGGCTGCGAAGCGAGCTATTTTAGCCGAAAAAAATTTAGATGTTGACGCCATCAATTTGAAAATACAACAGTCATTGCCTGGTGATGAAATTACATTTAAATCGATTGACACTGTTGTTGATCCTGACGAAGTTGTCAACTATCCTGTAGAGTTTCTAAATTCACTAGATTTACCTGGAAAGCCACCACATAATTTGTGACTGAAAATTGGCTCACCTATAATTTTGCCTTAAAATTGTGTAATGGCACGCGATTAGTTGTAAAAAAATCATGGGCAACATTCTTGAAGCCACTATTTTGAGTTTAAAATTTCAAGGTGAAGTTGTACTTTTACCACGGATCCTAATGATTCCTTCAGATTCGCCTATACCATTCAAGCGTTTACAATTTCCAATCCGCTTGGCATATGCTATGACTATAGATAAGTCACGAGGCCAAACAATGACAATTTGTGACTTAAATTTAGAAAACCCATGTTTTTCTCACGGCCAATTATATGTTGCGTGTTCCAGAGTTGGAAAACCATCGAATTTATTTACTTATACACCTCAGGGTTTGACCAAAAATATTGTACATCCAATGGCATTACGATAAATTAAGTTTTTGTAAATAAAAAAATATATTTTTTAAATAAAATAGTTTGAGTGTAAGATTCTTAATTAAAACAAGTTGAAGATTTCATTACACATACTCACACGCTATCGATTAGACTAATGATGTTAGATATTGTCATAACATTTAAATAATAATTTTCATCAAAATGGTCCAGAATGTTTTAGATTATTAAAAAAAAAGTTTGAAATTTTCAAATTAAAAACGTATAGACAGGACAACGTCTGTCGGGTCCGCTAGTAATAAATAAAAAATAAAACTTCATGCTTCATTAAAAAAATGTTTTTTTATTCAATACGTTTTGTGTATTTTGAAAATAATTTATACAAAAGTTTAGGTCTTTTATTTATCGATTGAGCCAGTACGAAGTCGGCCGGGTCAGCTAGTGTGATATAAAACTTGTTTTATTAACTTCCCATAGAAAGTTATTGCAATGCGTCCGATTTGTCGAATGAAAAATGTTGACATTTCTCGAATGTTCAAAGATGTCCGTACGTTCGCGAAGTTTTTTTTTGTCGTCCATAGCTCAAGAACTAGAAGACAAATCGACTTCAAATACATTTTGTTATACGGATAAAAAGGCAGAAAGATGCAGAAAGGACTCTCAAGAAAATTGAGTGTGCGTTTTTTTTTTACCATAGCAGTTTAAAAAAAGGTGAAAGTTTTGGTTAACCATAAAAATAGATTTTCGACTTAAATATCTTTGACATATTGACTTTACACTAACTTTATATTTTAAAAAATATTGTTCTCAATGTTCAATAAAATTTTGAGAAAAATCGATTTGTCAGTTTTTTTTACAAAAAACTAAAAACCTTACAGAAAATTTAACAAACATTTTTAAAAATAGATTTTCCACAAAAATATATTTTCAAAACTTTGGGATTATGATTTCCACCTATTTTCATCTCATAAAAAATATTGTTTTCAACATTTGGAAAACATTTGAGATAAATCGAATTGACAGCTTTCTTACAAAAAATAAAAACCTAAAAAAAAAATTAATAAAAAATGGTGAAAAATGATTTTCGACTTAAATATCTTTTCAAAAATTTTAAAAAATTGGTTTCAAACTTATTTGGTCTCACAAAAATATAGTTTTTGACATTCAGGACATGGTTTATAAGAAACTGAAAAGTCCGTTTTTTTATTAAAAATAAAATCTTCAAAAAATAGTACGCAAATTTGGTAAAAATTGATGTTCGGTTCTCGATATCTCGTGAACAATAGATGGACTTGACTTCAAATTAATTTCTTTTATCCAATTTGTTTATATATGTATGTTAGCAATAAATACTTTTAAGAAATGTTACTTAATTGGTAAAAATTGGTTTTCGACTAAAAATCTCGTTAAAAAAATAGATTTCGAAATCAAACTATTTCTTTATATGAAAAATATTGTTGGTCATTTTAAAATTTGTAAGAATAAATCAACTGACAACTTTTTTAACTCAAAACGAAAACCTACAAACTCTTAAGCAAGACAAATTGACAGACGGGATAGGAAGTAATCAATGTGGGTCTCATCCCGGTCTCTTTTCCAATGTTGAAGTCGACAATCCATGGAAAATACCAGCTAAGAAACAAAATTTGTAAAAAATCGTCTTTTTGAGAAAGTTTGAAGTTTCGATTTTTGACGACAGTAACTTTTATGGGGACTAAACTTATGTTATTTTTGGTGTTAAAAATTGTAAAAACATTTAGTGCGAATCATTATTAAAAGTTAATTTCCAAGTTTGAACTAAATCGACACAATTTTTCAGGCTATAGAGGCGAGGACAGACCGACAGACAGACAGACCAAAACCTTTTTTAACTTTTCTATCTGTAGATATCGCTTTTTTTATTTTGAGGAATTCAATATTGATATTCATAATAAGAGTGCAATCAACATTGATGACTTCCCACTCATGTTTGTCAAAATTTGCAATCCGATAAATTGATTACAATAAATACATGCTTCAAAAATGCTTAAACATGCCGATTGTTAAATAGAAAACAGCTTAAGTTTTTAATATTTTTGGAGTTCTTAGGTCTTTTCAACACTCATTTTATTCAAGATTTTTAAAATAAAATAAAGTAACTTACCCATTTAAATAAATAATTTTGAGACTTTTCCTACAAAGAACTGATGTTAAAAATGCAAATATGTAACAACATTAAACCGACCGACTAAAAACACGGACCTCGAATAACGATTCTAGGCGATGGATGTAAAAAGAAACTCAATTAAATTGAAATGTTGGTAATTTTACGATACAAACTTAAGACCTTTTCTTTAAAAAAAATTAATTTTAGAAGCATTTATTATTTTAATACTCTTTTTTACGGCACAATGAAAATAAAAACTTTTAAATAAATTTTCTATTTTGACGAACCGAGACGAATCACCAAAAAGACTAAATTCGAATTTTCAAATTTAACCGCCAATTAACACTATCAGCAACCACTATCGAAACGACCGACATCAACCAATAGGAACGCACCGAGCTATGAAAATGATGAATCATGAATAAAAAACAAAAATGAATTGAATTTCAATTCACTTTTTACAGATAAATAAAAATGCACTTAACTTCGGAAATTATTGATATTTTTTAACACAAACCGAAACTTTACGATTTTCTTAACACTTTTTTGTTATTTTTTTCTTCTGAACATAAAAAATAAACTATTTAATTAATTTTTTGCGAGCACTATCAGCACTAGAATTTCACACACTGCTACTGGCCTACTTCCGTTCCGAATACCACAGATTAAAGATAAAGAAGAATGGCGTTTGAATGTGTCATGGCGGTGGGCTGCTCCTATTGTTATACTATGAATTTTCAGGAAATTATTATGAATTAAACCCTGTTTACAAGAGTGGATTGAGAAATCGAATTCATTCGGATTAAATTTAGATTTCAAACCAGGTTATGTGACGGGAAAGAAAGATTGAATTTAAAAAGTAATAGTTTAGTGACATTTGGCACATTATATAATTAAAAAAGCAATAGTGAGACGCCATTGTTAGTATTGTAAAAGTACGCAATCGATAAATTGAAATGTACGCTATTTCTCCAGATATTCGGATTTTATAAAAAAGAACATCATTTATTTTTCTTTAACTTTTTCTAAATCTAAGCAATTTTAAAACATAAAATATATGGGTCATATCTTTAGATGTTTGCTAAACTTTTGCTAAGTTGTTACGCCAGAGTTTAGGTTATTAATAAATAAATTTAAACCTAAGGAATAAAGTTGTGGTTTAACTATAAACATAGGAAATGCTATGTTTCAGTAGTTTTTATCACAGCCAAATGTCATATTTGATTTTTGTTTGTGAATCTTACAGCTTTTCGTAAGAGTATCTACAAAATCTACAAAATATGCCACCAAGAAAAAGAAAAATATATTAAACACGGTTCAATCCATTTGAATTAAGTGAACATGATTTCTACGAAAGATATCGTCTGGATAAAGAAACTATCACATTTGTTATGAATTTACTTAATACTAACCACCAAGTAAAATAGGATTACGCGTTTGTGACAGTCTCTAAAGGTTTTAACAGCATTAATTTTAATTTTAAATTGTCTTAAATAGTTTTTTTTTAATTACTTTTTTCGATTATCAATTTGAGGAATGACAGCACAAAATAACAAGATTGAAAATTTAACAGAACTTTTTTGCTGTGACCTGTCATTTGAAATATAATTGTAGTAGAACAAACCTTAACTTGGGGTTTTACTAAACACAGCTAGAGCTGGGTTTATTAAACCAACAAGCCTTAAACTACAGATGAAGAAACCACAACTTTAGTCATATTTTAAACCCGAGTCTATTAGAACAGGAGTCTTTATTTAACATCTAGGTTGTACACAGCTGCTATTCATAAAGAATTTTGCAGCTCTATTACAATTTAACTTTAAAGTCTTTCAAATCTTTGAATTTATTCGGTTTGGTGTTAATTGAGAAATTTGGTGTCAGTCGCACTGGTGTTGTTAAGACTTGGAAACCCACAGGTATTGGCTAATCTTTCATTAAATTTCAATCTTCAATATTAAGAAGGTCAATCATAAATTTGACAGTTCTTTTTATAGCATTTCAAAGGAGTTGATTTGAGTTAAGTTTTCTGTTGGGTGGTATCATTCTAACATCCTACAAAATATCAAAATATTGATTAATTCTCTCAATTTGTTTATTTTTGCCGTTTTATAGATTTAAAAACAGCTTAAACGTATGTTCTGTCATGTTTATTTTTAGACTCCAGGCTACCGTTTTAAACTGGGTTTAAATTGTCTTTGAATAACATAAACTGGAGTTGAGTACATAATCCGAACTTATTAATGGACAACTATGAATATGTCCAATTTATTTATTTATTCTCAATATATTTAAGTCATAAATCAGTTTTTGTCATTTTGAAGTTGTATTTTTGTATTTTTTTTTTTACAAACAAAATGTCACTTCAATTTTTTTTCAAATGTTACCAATTGTAACAACAATATTTTGTACTAAGTCAAATTAGTTTAAAGTCGATCTAAACTGAGAGTTTCTTTGTTTGAACACCCTAATATCAGGATCTACTGGTCCGATTTGAAAAACTCGCAGTGGTGGAAATCGCATTTATAGAGGCTAAGGGCTAAATAACATCACGCATAAGAGCTTTCATTGCGTGTGCTGCAAAAACGATTAAAGTTCTAACAAAAAGTTCTTTAAAGTACCTTTTAAAGTAAAGAATCAAGGGGCATTTACCCAAAGAAAAAAACTGAATTGATCCTCTATACTTTTCGAAGTTCTTCCACAGGTTTTATTACAAAACCTGTCGAAAACTAGTAAACTTGTTTAGTTGAACTAAACATTCAAACCTTTCAAAAAATTCAGAGCTCAAAATATTGTAAACAAAACAGCTGCTGGCTGCTGTCAAAACAAATATTTTATTTTGAAATAAAATTGGTCGTGGTTAGTAATATTATTTATACAATTTCCTTACAAAATAAGAATTATTGCTTTTTGTTTTTTATTTATTGGAAAAAAAAGGAAACTTTGGTAAAACTGTTAGGAAAAAAAAACGTCGAGAATAAAAGCCCCGGTGACTATGTGCGGCACTGGTGGATCTTTCATGATCCTCAAGAGTTTCAAACGCTCTTTGTTAAGCGAGGTACTCACTACTGCCGTGACGACCCAAAGGACGAGGAAGACTTGTTCATAGTTCGTAATGACGTTTCCAAGGGATGCGTCTTCGAACTCGTCGCCACAAATATGTTAAGTGATATTCATGGAGAAATTGCATTTGAAAATGAACAGCTTCAGTGATCGCTCTGGATGAGTGAGATTTTGGTACGAATCTGCAACTTGGAATTGACCTTTTCTGCTCCGGCCATAAGGACCTACACGAAATCGTTCAGAATCTTTTCAACCCCACCCATAAGTTGCTTGGATGGCAACAATATATGGCGATTCTGAAGGCACATTTGGCCAACAGAAGTTCAGTATTTTGGATTGAATTTGTTGTGAAAGAAGAAGAAAATGTTTTAAATAAAATTAATTTGTATTGTAACAGTTTTGTTTGTTGTTGACTCTATGATATATTTTCTAGACAATTAGCTTCTACTTAGCCAAGCTATCTTGTAATTTTTGTAGGTTCATGTCGTGGGCCCATTCCACCCGACCCCAGAACTATTTCTTGATGATCCAGCGTTACGGCCTTGTCATCACTGATATGCTGCTCTATCACAGCACAGAAAAGGGTTATCAACTTAATTGTGTCGACGGCAAAGACATATCCTTAGGAGATGTTGTTATAATTCATTTTATTTTGAGAAGAAGAAATAGCTATACCTTTTTACTCACACATTTTTTTATCAGTACAAAATGTGACAGCTGGTTTTAAACAAATTTAAATGTCAATTAAAAACTTTTAATTGTTCGGTGTAAACGATTTTCGGGTTTTTGAAAACTTTTTGCCGAAAACTCCGTTTTGTGTTTGGTGCGAAAAGGCTATAAGGTGTGGTTAAATTTAAAAGGCCGATGTTGAATGTAAACTACACCTAAACGACAAGTTTTTCTATTGTTTTGACGTTTCTCAACCTTATTTTGACTCAATCTGAACCATGGAAAGTTACATAATCGAGCAAACGGGTTGAAGTTATTCAGGCGTTTAAATCAAATTACATAACTTACATTTCGTTTGACGGTCAATTTAACCGTCCAAATTTTCGTACAAACTTGGAGAAAATTAGGAGATTTGATAAAGCTCGTTCTGCAGAAAATATTGCGTGGCTTAAGGGCTCTTTACAGCTTCTTCACCATTTCAAGCGTAGTTAATGGTCAGAATAGTAGAAAGAAATAACAATAATGGATGATAAATTTTCAAAGAAAATCATCTTCTGGTACATTTTCACCTTTATGTTAAAAAACCAATGCACCCACAAAAAGTGACAGTTTGGTGCGGTTTATGTGCTGCCGGCATCATCGGGACGTAGTTTATCCGAAATAAGGACGGACAGGCAGTTACTGTGAATAGTGTTCACTTTCGTCAGATGATAAGGAATTTTTTCTGCTCAAATGACGAAAAAATTGTTCTTCTGGGCGACAAACTCAGTGGCCGTGGAGGCGATGTCAAGAACATGTGATTTGACACCGTTAAACTTTCTTTCTATGGAATTGTTTGTAAAATAAGCGAGCAAGAATTCAAGAGCTTCATAATTCGGCATATTAATGGCATAGAACCTCAATTGTGACATAGCGTTATCGAAAATTTAGACCATCGAGTGGAAGTGTGCCGCCGAAGTCTTGGTGGCTATTTGGTCTAAATTTTGTTGTATAATTAATTGAACCAACCAGGATTAATATAACAAAAAATGTGACGTTAATTTCCCAAAATAATTTGTGTTTTATTCAAAATCAACATCGACCCTTAAAATTTAATCACCCATTACCCCCTTAGCCCCTCCTTTTTTGTAAAATTTTTTTGAAGCTTACATCCAAATAAGAGTTAATTTCAGTACATTATTTTTATTTTAAAATTCCCAGTTTTTTCTAATCTTATGTTTGAAAACTTAAGAATTTTGCCAGGTAACTTTACACTTACAACATTTAAGAGTTGGCTTTCCAACCCTCCAGAAATTTTTGAGGACATTAACATTACGTGATTCGAACAAAGTAAACATTTTTTTCAGAGTTTGAGAGTGGAGTCAAGTGTTTGTCGAACCGAATTTGACTGTTGGCGGAGTAGTTAACTCCTTTGGTTACTTTACCACTTCATCCTCTTCAGCTACGGTATTTAGCCAAGTCTTGGAGCACCCACTTTTAACTGTTTCCTGCCGATAAAACTTCTTGTTCCAAAACAACCTTCTAACTTTTATTTATTTTTTCTGACACACACAAAATTGAAAGCCAACAATATGAAGACAACTTTTAAGCCCCCAACACACTACTCGATTTTGTTTTCAATTCAAATTTTGATTGTTTTTTATTTATAATATTCAAAATAAACAGGTAACATCTGCCATTTTCTAATGCCAATAAAAATTGAAAAGATTAACATTATCTGACATTTATATTCCACTTTATTGCCATAAGCATCACCATCTTCATCACCTTTCCTATACCAATGTATACCATTCGACCTATCTAAAGTCTTTTTATATTAAAGCCTCAATGTCTCTTAAACAAATTGCTATGACACTTCCCTTTTTTTTAAGCAAACAATCATAAATAAAATAAAGAGAAGCTTCACAATAAATATTTTCACGAAGAACCATCAAGAATATACCCCAGACCAGAGACCAATACCATCCTTCCACCTACAAAAATAAAAAAAAAATCCTTTCAAAGAAGTAAAAAGAAGAGAGTTCCGATTCCGAATCCAATGATTCTAAAGTATCTGGATACACTACACCATCATCCTAGGATTGTTTATTTCTATTCAAAATTCAGAGGCATTAACAGACTTGGTGGATTGTAGGCGCAAATACGACTATATCCGGTAACTAAAGTGCACCGCCTTTACCTTGCTTCCTTTGAGCCATTCTCTTCCGCGATAACAAACCTTTTTCGTCTTATTTTTTTCAATTTTTTTTTTTCAAACCCTTCCGCTGGAAAAGCTTCGTTCCGCATAGTCCTTAGCTCCATATCATAGAGTTTTTTCTTCCGAGTAAACGTTACTACCAAAGCTGAAGTACCGCACAGAATTCACGGAATATTTCTCTCATCGTGAGTGAGGAGTGCCGTGGAAGGAGGAAGCTTCAGGATTCAGGTAAGGTTTTGTGTGAAAGATAAGGATATAAAAGCATTTTTTCCAAACATAACCGGTATCCTTTTGCAAGGACGAGCAGAGCACATACCCACTTACTACCCCAACAGGAAACAGAAAAAACTAGAGTGTGTTTGGCATAAAGTGCCGACTATAAATTCTTACTATGTGCCCGGTGGTGGTACAGCAAAGCCTCGATGTGCTACCCTCTGTGTCTATATAAAGGGGTTTGCATATTGCGAGGACGTTTGTATCTCTCTTGGCAAAGGCAGGTGGATGCTTTTTTTTTTGACTATACTTCTTTTTTTCTGGATAAGATCCCGAAATCGAAGGCTCATGGGAAAGATATGCATAGCAGATGAAATTGGAAATGTGAACGATGAAATTCTTTGGGGATATGGATGTGAAACGTCTAAAAGTAAGTTTCGGATGATCTTCTTTAAGGCAGGGGCAGCAAAATACAAAAATTATGATTTAAATGTTAAAATATGATCTGTCATCTGTATACTATACTTTTTTCCCGCTTCTTTGATAGGATTAGAACCCAAACAAATAGTTTTTACTAGCTGAACCCTACCACGTTTCTTCAACGGATAACCCATATGGATATGGATAAAGAGATATTGATATGGATATGGATATGGATATGGATATGGATATGGATATGGATATGGATATGGATATGGATATGGATATGGATATGGATATGGATATGGATATGGATATGGATATGGATATGGATATGGATATGGATATGGATATGGATATGGATATGGATATGGATATGGATATGGATATGGATATGGATATGGATATGGATATGGATATGGATATGGATATGGATATGGATATGGATATGGATATGGATATGGATATGGATATGGATATGGATATGGATATGGATATGGATATGGATATGGATATGGATATGGATATGGATATGGATATGGATATGGATATGGATATGGATATGGATATGGATATGGATATGGATATGGATATGGATATGGATATGGATATGGATATGGATATGGATATGGATATGGATATGGATATGGATATGGATATGGATATGGATATGGATATGGATATGGATATGGATATGGATATGGATATGGATATGGATATGGATATGGATATGGATATGGATATGGATAACGATAAGAATATAAATAAAAATATGGATATTGATTCCATCCTTAGATTATCTATAATTTATTTTATTTTAAAAGTAACCAAACCAAAAGTTTACAAGAAGTACCTTAAAAGTTCTACAATGGCAACACTATTCTCGTTACATTTGACGTTAAAACCACTTCAAGCTTCATATTTTATACAGTGACGTCAAAACCGTTAGCCAAAACAAGCATCACGAAAAAAATCCCAAACGTAATAGGTATGCCTAACCTGTTCTCCTTTTTCTTATGCTGCCATCATATTCGTTCCGTTCGGTTCGTCCAGCGCGCGTACACGCAGCATCACTATGCAGGTCAAAGAGAAAAACCTAAAAACTGTAACAAAAGAGAGCTAAAAAGTCTCTCTCTCTCGACCAACCTTACACCTTACATCACAGCTGTCTTCAAAGCGATGTTTAGCAATGGCAGTATGTCAAACTAGCGCATGCCCCTACACTCTCAAATCTTGTAATATTTCCCTATATTTTCCACACACAAATTCTCACAGATTTTGTCTGTCGGAGTTCAAATTCGGAGTCCTGCCTGCCTAACTTCAGGTCTTCTATGTGAACCGTTAGAAAGATAGCTCAGTTTGCGTCAGTCGAGTTATGGTTTTGAAAGCTTCCGCAAATCAAGGAGCAGCGCGTCGTTCCGCATCAGGTGTTGGTAAATGTGAAAAACGGTTATGGCTCTGCTGCCTTATAATATCCTTGTGTTTCCTGTTTGCTTTGTAATAATAATAACTGTATGTCTATAAACGGATATTTGTTTAATTGTATTTTGTTCTTTCTTCGTCCTCGGAAAAGGATAATTTAACAAGAAAAAAGAAAAACAAATAAAATAAAATTAAAAAAACGGAACAATTGAAATCGCAGTGACCGTGAAACTGTATCAGTGAGAAACACAGGATATATACTATATTATATAGAAAGGACTCCTCCAACGAGTTCAGAGTGTCAGAGTTTACCTCTGCTCTGACGTCAACGAGACGCCCCGTGACGGTAGTTGTGATCTTGAAACGTTCGTCGACGTTGACGTCGATGTCGACATCGTCGTTGTCATTGTCGTTGTTTGGTAATATACTCGTGTAGAATAAGCTGAATCAGAACCAGCAGCAAAAGCGTCAACAACGTATGGGTGGGTTGAGTTTTAGTGTTTGTTTGTTAATAGTTGCATAATCCTGCTCTGCTTTGGCAACGCAAATGCAGTCAGCATACATGTCGAGCTAATTGTCCTTGAAGCCTCAGCGCAAACACATTATTCTGCTTCGCTGAGTCAAAGACTCTGCGGGGCTTTTGTGTTTAATATTTCTCTTCTTTTTGTTTCCTTCGGCTCCATATTGTATGCTCTCCTTTTAGTCCTTGTACACCGGGAAAGTAATTTGTGCGGTGTGTTATCCTTTGTTTGCAAAAAAATCTCGCGTAAAACGAAAAATAAAATAAAATTTTGCAAACACCATATCCTTGTATATACGACCAGAGGCAATGTCAGGTCAGGAACGTGTTTTGTGTGTACTCTCAATGTGTACGCCTGAATGTAGGTCCTTTGGTGAAAATTAGCATAGCATTTGTGTCCTTGAACTAGTAATCATAGCAGCAAGGAAAGCAAAGCGAAAGAGCAAGTGAGAATACACCGCCGCCGCAAAAAGAGAAAGAACAAGAGAAAACATTATATTTAACCAACAAAATAAAGGAAAAATATGCACGTATAAATTTTAATCCCTTTTTCCACCGAAAACAAAAAACCCCAACAGGATTCAAAATACGCTCACAAATGTATGACTAAAAGTGAGTGAGTGAAGTTAAAATGAAAAACAACAACAACAAAAAAGAAAATATTAATATAAAACAAAAAAATGTGAAATTGAAAAGTTAAAATATTGTTCAAGGATACGTTTGGCGTTCGTTGTTTGTCGTTCTCGTGTGTGTCGCGTGTGTTTTGCATGCAATCTTTTCACGTAAAAGGTCATAAGGTATTTTAATTAAAACACACTCCGAGTTTATATGCTCTGTTTTGTTTGTTGTGTGTCAGGATACACCATGGATTGTTTAAAAAAAGGGGTTTTCGCAGGGATGCCCGCGCCCGCCATGCAAACAACAATAAAGGATATTTTATGTGTCACCCAGTGAAAGTTTACTGAAGAAAATAAAAGAGAATTTAACAAAAAATAAACGAACGAACGAATGAACGAACGACTAAAGGATCTCACTGTGTGAATTGTGTTTGTCGTCGTCCTGTGACAGAATTTATATATTTCTTAGCCTTTGGCCACTGTATGTGTTATGTAACTAGGACTCTGTGTAAAAATATATGTGTGTCTGTTGTGAATTCTGCCTCAAGCATTATATCCCAATAACAATGGCGAACGAGTTATCTGTTCAAAAAAATTAAATAAAAAACAGAAACTGGTGCTCTAGTGCTTAGGAAAGTTCTCGGCAGGACATAATTTCTGGGTGGGATTCTCATTCTGTGCCAAGTGCAGGCTTTTCAGTGTTCGAAACAAAAAAAGTTTCTGAGTCCTGCCGTGTGCTACATTGCGGCTAAGAGAAAACTCACCGGGAGTTCTTCTTCTTGTTCTATGAAGAAGAAAAACTCGGCACAGATTTCTTCTGTGTTGAAAGCTGATGCTGATGTTGAAACTGAAGCTGAAGCTATATAAGCTGGTGCTCCTATAACTAACTCTTCGTTCCTTGTTCGTCGTCCTCCTCCTGGTCCTTGTTGTCGTTATCGTTGTTGTGTTGCCACCATAGCATCAGCTGCACAACAGGACTGTAGCCTTAGAGTGAAAAAAAAAACAGTGTAAAGTGTTTTTCTGTGAATGTTTTGAATCTGTTTGATTTCGCGTGCGAGTTTTTTCGTCTTCTTTCTTCTCGTAGTGTGTGTTTTTTATTTCTGATCCTTTTTTTCTAAGAATAAAAAATGTGCACTGCGAAAATTGGGTTAAAAGTTCGACTAAGTGTGCGGTTGTTGTCGCGGTCCTTGCTTTCAAAATAAATAGTGCACAAGGTTTTCCTGTTTGTCGTTATTTTGTTTAGTCCTTTTCTTTTGCTTTTTTCTCTTATTTTTATGTGCTTCTATTTTTTTTTAATTTAAAAGGATTTTAAATCCTGCTTCTTTCGTTTTATTTAGCTTTCTTGTATACTGTATACAGATGTATGTATGGGTACTGTATTAGTCAGTGAGTGCGAATAATATACTGAAATGAAGGAAGAGAAATAAAATTGAAAAAAAAATCACTCATACGCCGTGATGTACGTAATTAGAAACAACGAGTGAAGGGAATTATTATTATATGTGTGTCATAAGCGACACATCCAGTGTGAGTGTCCTTAATGAAATTGACTTTCCACTTCCCACATTTTTGCAACTGCAATTAATTATCGCTTCAGATCAGAAAATAATGTTACTACCTCTGCTCTTATATTTATGTACTTATGGTTTATGGTGGAGGGAGAGTGGTCGTAATTATGGTTTTTGGAATTGGGTCTTACCTCTCGCTCTCTCTTAGTATAGGTATGCAACATGATGATGATGATGGGAGGATTTATTGTAATGAGGTAAAGAGCAATAAGGTGGATTTTGGCATTTATTTCAATTAAACCCCCCGAAACATGAAACGAACCTTGACAGTTGTTGTTATTTATTGGTATGTCAATGAGGAAATTCTAAGTTATGCTCTAAGTTTAATATGATAATGAGGATTGGGGTAATTATCACGAAAAGGATATTTAATGGTCATCGAAAGGATGGATGGACGGACGATGCTGAATAAATTGAATTCCTCAACTTGTGGTTACCTCGAATTTAGAATTATTTGTATATTTAATAATTTATTTGAACTTAATAATATGTCAATATTTAAAACAGTTAAAAAAATCGAAGTTATTATTATTAAATTTTGGTTAAAAATAGTACGTTTACGCCAGAGTAACCCATTATAAGAAATCATTTAAAAACTGATATAATATAATATTGAATTGAAAAAAAAATAGTTAAACGATTAAATCAATGCAGTGTTTACAATACTAAGATACTAAAGACAAACAATTAAGCGTTTTATCAATCTAAAAAGTTGATGTAAAGAGAGATATGAAAATATTAAAAAATGTTAATTTTTATTTAAAAAATAAATATTAGTAAGTTTGTCTATTAAAAGTGAAAGGATCTTCATTCTATTCAACGAGTCTGACATTATAGAATCTTCAAGTTTTCGGATTTTTGTATTTCAAAATTTTGAAGGAATTCAAAAAATAAATCGAAATTGTTTACAAAGGTTTTTGTCTGTATTTGTATTTAATTTGTTAACGAGGTAAAGTTTTGATATGAAAAACTTCTATTTGGTTAAAAAAGAAGATTAATAAAAAAACGGAACAATAATTCTCAATAATTGAGTATTTACTGTTTTATACAAATATTAGCAAAAAATAAGAACCAACTTTTTTTATCCAATGGATAACTTCAAAAAAAAATTTGGAGACTCCTTCTGCACTGAACCGAACGCTTATTTAGTACCAATATTTTAAAGGTTGATAAATGGTTTATGTTTCTTATTTTATAATTCAAATTAGAAGAAGTTTAACTACATGAAGTTTTTTAGCTTTTAGACATTGAGCTCAATAGGCTTGTTTCTTTTTTAATTTACGAGCATTGTTTCTTACACTTAAGATGTTCTTTATTGCGGACTTGGCATGACTTTTGCAGTCGCTGACTAAGAAATCATTCTGGAACTTGAAAATTACTGAGTATCCTAACAGCTTAAAGAAAATAAAATTTATTTTTAAAGCTGTTAAAAATTTGATTGGGTCTAATCCTAAAAATTTAAAATAATGAGAAAAATGATTTCGTACAAATACTGGAAGTATTTTTTAGAAAAGTTGGTGGTTAGATTATAGTTTTTTTTTATAAATCAAGATTTGTGGTTCAATCTTCATATTTTTTTGAATATTTTCAAAGACTGAACAGGATATTTGGGTTAATTTTCAGAAATACTTATAAAAATTAAGATTTCAGAAACGAGAGTATATTATACATATCAAGTGATTGCTTGCTATAATTTTGTTGAGACGATTTATGTAAAGCTAGTGGCTGTTTATTTTTACGATTGCGTCTCTGTTTCTAAGGGTCCATTACTAGACTACAAGATGCTGTTATTTTGTAAGCATAGCGAACCAATGATTCCTTTTATTTTTCATTTATACTCATTTTTGAACTTCAAAAACACACATTTTAAAATTTCCTTACAAATTCGTCAGATAATTATTAATATCATATGAAGCACTCACTTCCAAGTAAGTTTAAAAATTTCCTAATTTATAAGAACAACTGACTCATGTTGAAGTTTTGAGAGGAACACCTTTCTATTTTTGAGTAATAAGTTTTCAAAAAACCGAGTAATAATTTTCCAAAAACTGTAATGCTACAGTTGAAAAAAACCGAGTACTCAAAAAGTTTCAAAAATCATCTATTGGTTTGCTTAATTGATAAGGCAACTATTTAAGACTATGTGTGTTAGGTTTTAGCTCAAAATTAGAGGTATTTTGGAAGAGACACGGACATTTAGTCGGTCACTCACGCGTCAAATAATAGGATGAATGAAGAAAACGTTAAGACTTATTAGCATTTTTGAATCTTTTTGAATTTCAAAATCGCTGCTGTTCTTGGTTTAACAAACCTGTTTGAAGGTACATGTGGGTTCATGTATCAGAGTGTAAATTATACCAACAGTGTTTCAATTTAACGAGCTTAAAAGTAAGTCACATTTTTAAGCTTTGCGGGACTAAAAAAGTTCTGTAATTTCTCAAACTAAAAATTTTTAAATTCAGTTTGAAATGCTACTCCATGTGAACTACAGATTTAAAATTTCCTAATTTTCCTACCAGTAAAAAATTATTTTAAAATTTTGTAAGTTTGTATGTAAGCATTATTTTTTAAAGTCTCCAATTTTCCATAGACAAAATTATTTTGATTAAGATTCAATACTATAGTCGGTATGATTTTATCATATTGGAAATTTTGTCATTCCAAGGTTTCTAGAATCTAAATCAAAGGTTTTTAAAGATATGTTTTTATGTGAGTATGTTCCGGATACCATTTCCATATCTCAAGGACCAGTAGAAATATCGACTTCAAATAAGCTTGTTTAGACAGATAGTAACACAGAGAAATGCAAAAATGGTTTTCAAAAATATTGAGTTAGTGCTTTTCTTAACTATAGCAATGTAAGCAAATTTTGGACTCATATATTTTACGAACCAATATCGTTAACGACTTCACCTAAATGTTGTTCTATATTTGGTGATGTGATAAGAAATTGGTGTAATTTTGAAAAAAAATCTAATCACGTTGCTTTTTAACTTCCCATAGGAAGTTATTGTCATGGGTCCGATTTGTCAAATTGAAAATTTTGACATTTCTCGACGTTTCAAGGTCCCTAGAGTTGAAATAGAAGATTTTTGGTATACAGATTATAAGGCAACAAAAATGCAGAAAGAGCTCTCAATAAAATTGCTACCATAGCAGTTAAAAAAAGGTGAAAATTCTGGTTAACCCTAAATATCTTACGAACCAAAATTGCTAGAGACTTGAATTAAGAATTAGATTTAATATAGTGTATTTTATTATGATGCCAAACAAGTATATTTTTTGAAAAAAATCCAATCAACGGTTTTTCTTATAAATCAAAAAAAACTCACCTCGAAAATTTTACGACTACAAAATGATTTTATCTCCAAAACTATTTTGTGCAACCAAAAATAAATATTGTTTTCATCATTTTGAACAATTTTGAGAAAATCAAATGGAAAGTTTTTCACAAAAAATAAAACCTAAACAAGAAATTAACAAAATTTGGTAAAAATTGATTTTCTACTCAAAAATATTTTCAAAACTTTGAGATATTAACTTTAAATTAATTTTATCTTTGTTAATATATTTTGTTCTTAACATTCAGTAAAATTTTAAGAAAAATCGTATTGACAGTTTTTTTAACAAAAACATTAAAAACCTACAAAAAAACAACAAAAGTTGGTAAAAACTTTTTTTCGACTAAAAATCTATTTAACAAAACTAGATTTTCAAACTAAACTATTTCCTTAAAATTTTTAGAAAATCCCAACGAAAAATAGAACTAAGCAAAATTCTTAGAAACCAATATTAAATTTTAGTATTTCGAGAACAGATTAAGGAGCAAAATTTTTTTGTGAACATGAGGAAAGAGTCATAGAAATATCTCATCTTTTTATAAGAAATGAAAACCTTCACAAAATGCTGCCAAGATTTACAAAAATTGGTTTTCGACTAAAAATTGTCAGGAACAATAACAAATATTGAAATAAAATTTATTTTATCATAAGCAAAAAATTGTTGCTTACTTTTAAAATTTAGTGCTGATACGCTGACTACAGCAAAGCCTTTGATAAAATATTCCATAACATAATTTTTCTCAAACTAAGAGCTCTAGGCTTTCCATCTATATTTATAAACTGGATAAGCTTCTATCTTGCGAATAGAACTTAAAGAGTCCTTTTCCGTAACTCAGTCTGTAGTCCGATACATGCAACTTCTGGAGTCCCACAAGGTAGTCACCTTGGCCCCCTTCTCTTCGTCTTATCTGTTAACGATGTCTGTCTTAAATTACAAAACTTAGATATCCTAATGTTTGCGGATGATAAGAAAATTTTTAAGACTATCTGTACTCCATCTGATTCCTTACTTTTACAAAATGATCTTAATATCTTTTTTGTTTGTTGCATGCATAATTTACTAGAGTTAAATGTAGGTAAATGTAAACACATGACCTTTTCGCGCAAACAAATCCCATCTCATAGAATATACTACTTCCTTAATGATGCCGCCAACGTAGCCGATTCTATTAGAGATCTTGGTATTATGTGTGACAAACACCTGAATTTCCATTCCCATTTTGACCAAATTATTAATAAAGCAAATAGATCTCTCGGTTTTATTAAGAGATGGTCAAAATAATTTTCCAACCCCTATGTAACTAAAGCGCTTTACATTTCCCTAGTCCGTCGTCATCTTCAATATGCATGCCAAGTATGGTCTCCCTTTTATGAAAACCAAACACTCAGAATTGAAAATGTTCAGAGACGTTTCGTTCGATTTGCCTTACGTGGCCTGCCCTGGGATGATACATCCAACTTGCCTCCTTATGCCGATCGACTTAAACTGATAGGTTTGCAGCCCTTATATATTAGACGCTAAAACGCTGATATATTGTTTGCTCACCAATCGTTAATGGGTAATATAGATTCCCGGCTCTCCTGAGTGATATTCATCTTAACACCAACCCTCGAAATCTGCGATCTGTTTCTCTTTTCTATATCCCACATCACCGAACTAATTACGGGCACTTTGAACCAAGATCCAGAATTTTTCGTCACTGCAACGCTTCTATGGTAGTTTTCGATTTCAACATTTCCAAATCCCATCTGAAAGATACCCTTTACTTTTTCACTTTTTGAGTCCGAATTCCCTGTCCCTTGTAATTTTAACTCAGATAAAATGAAAATTGTTAGTTCTTGTACATTAAATAGCTTTTATGTGGGCCTTAGGGCAAACATGAATTTATGTTGAAAACTGATAACAAGAACTGTAAAAAAAAAATAAAAAAAAATGTTAAGCTAGTGTTAAGTTAAGTTAAGTTATTATAGCTTGTATTAAGCTAAATAAAATAAAATAAAATAAAACTCTTTAAAATTTAACTGACATCTTTTCATACAAAATACGAAATCCTTCAAAAACACCAAACAACTGATAAGAAACGGTTTTCAGCTCAAATATTAGGAGAATAAAGAAACAAATTGACTTCAAATATTGTATCTCTCACAAAACTGTTGTTATCGATATATTGTTAAGGTCCTAGATGGGAAGTTTTCAAAGTCTGCTTTTTTTTGAAAATAAATGTTATTCTTAAAATTAAAAATTACCGTACATACAAATATTTTGTTTAAATTAAATAACTAACAAACATGTATTTGAGCCTTTATTCGGTTGATTTTTCATTATTTTTCAAACATAAAAAATAATATTTAAAACAAATGTTTGAATCAAATTAATTTGTACTTAAATAAAAAATCGTTTTAAAAATATTTTTTTCCGAAGATTTGCTATTAAATGCAAATTAATAGTTTCTTAAAATAAGCTCCACAAATTTGCGTTCATAAAATAAATCTTCAGACCATTTTTGAAAAATTGTATATTTATAAAATGGTATTCAGTATATTAAAAATTAATTACAATTAATACAATAAAAAAAATAAAAATTAGGTTCATATCAAAAATTTCAGAACTTTTCTCGAAACGGAAAGATGCCTAATTAGGAAGTTAGAAACAGAAGTTTACCTACCTTCTTTCCATTAAACCAAATTAAAAATCCATCAAAATTAATAGCCATAAAATTGTCTATCCTGTTGACCAAATTGAAAATATAAATAATAGAAATATAATTTAAATTTTAATGCAAGCTTGTCAAACCCTTAACTCGTCATAATCAATTATCGGGGTGTTTACACAGCTGGATAAACAAAAGCTAATGATGCTTTATGGATTTAAACAACAACAAAAAGAAGAAAATGTTAAAATAGAATTTTTCATCTATACTAAATTTTAGTTAACCACAAATTATTATTAAAAAAAAATAACAGAAACTACCAAAACTACCCCTCTACCACAACTAAAAGCATAAGAGTAGCAGGTAGTTAACGTAATTATATTTTATTTTCAATATTTTTGTTTTGTTTGTATTCAACAGATAAATAAATTCCCCATCAAATAAAAATAATAAACCAAATAAATTACTCATAGAAAGTAAAAATAAATATTAATTAAATCGTAGATACGTTAAAACAAAAATAAAAATTGAAAAAAGTGTTCATTTAAAAAAAAGTTTAATTATTAAAACAAAAAATTATATTAATAATAAATCCACACTGCCTCAAATAAAAGCAATTCAATTCAATGTGCGTATAAAAATAGTGTTAAAACGTTTTAAAATTAATTCAACATTTAAAAAATAAATAAATGTAGAAAAAATAAATTACAGTGCGTTTTCAGTTTTTAAATAAATTATTAAATAATAATAATTATATAAATAAATAAGTGAATTTAAAATAAAACAACAAAACAATCACAGATTCCAATTAAATTTAATTAAACAAAAATAAAATATTTCTATTTATCGGATTAGTATCTCTATAATGAAATACGGTACACGTACTCAAAAGGATTATGGGACTCACGTAATCGCACCGATTGCATTCGAAGGGGATTTTAATCGACTCCGATAGAAAAAGAATCAAGTGAAGAGTTAAATCGAAAGCCAGTTCGTTGTGTTTTTTTCTCGCTTATAAATTTAATTCTTTATTTTTGTTCGTCTATGTGAAGCACCTTTTTCAACCCCTCACAACCACCCTCAACTTCAGCCCCTTGCCTCAAAACACTCACAGGCTAAATCGATAAATAAAATAAAAAAAAATAAAAACACGGAGAAAGGAACCTTGTCATTGGATTATTGAGATTCAGGTGGCAGAGAGGAGAGGATTAAAGCAGATTGGAACGCGAAGGACGTCGAATAAAACACACAAAATAACGGTATGTATAGCATAGAGTCAAATCGATTTTTTTCTTTTAATATTCATCCATTTGTCCCACATAAAGTTAAATTAGAATTTAAATTTAGTTCATTTTTGAATTCAGTTCTTTTTTCTGTGTGTTCTGTATTTCTGTCGGGACTCGGGACTCGAGAGTTGGTTTGAAAAAAATGGGAAACTTTGACATCACTTTCATCCCAGTAATGGTGCAAGGGTGCAACCACCACCACTGCTACTGCTACTATACTTGTAGTACTTTTAGTACAGCCAGGATTATCCGAGAATAATGAGGTTTTTCTTTTACTTTTGCTATGCGATGCGATGCTTCCCCGTGCATAATAATGCAGGAATATAACCATAAGTATGCTATAGGCAAACCCTTAAGGAATTTCCCAAGAGTGCCTATACCTATGAATGTGTGTTTGATGAGGAAAACTTCGTTCGTTTTTTTTATAAAAATATATGTATGTAAGTTCGCGATTCCAGAGTTCATTTTTTCGTATTTTTTTGAGGAATTACTTGAGCTAGAATGTTTACGCTCGATGTGGAATATTTGCACTTTAGGGCACAAGCTACACAACTTTCGATAAAAGAAGAATAAAGTAAACATATGGAGCATGTTTGTTTAACGATTGCACGATTACAAAAGGGGGGGGGGGGAAGAGGGCTTGCATTTGATTTTAAATTAAGGAAAATCTTAAATTTCGGGAGACTTTTTTTTTCAGGGAAAATTTAAAGAAATATCAGGATAGAATTGTGTTCGAGAGAGAGTCTTGAAAAAATAATTAAAAAACTAGAGTTTAATATTTAAAAGCTATCGCCCTTTTATTATTGAATTTCTTCAAAACTGGTTTTGTACAAAGACCCTAGTTGTGATACTTTTTCTAACGAAGCTGAGGTAGACTCGTCGTCGGTTTGAAGGATTCTTCTCAAAGGAAGCAAAAAATTTGGGTTTAAAGTTTTCAATCTATGGTTTGTAACCAACGCAACGGAATGAAGTAATAAGACCTGTCCTTAGCAAAAATTAGAGAATGGTCAGCGTAGCACTAGCCACGACGCTTAGCTTATCCAAGGTTCTCTAAGACTGTTCCGCGGGATAATGGCTTAGAATTGTATCCCCTTTTCCTAGCAGGAAAATGTCTGAAATTCTTATCGTGCTTCTGGCAGCAAACCGGAAAATAATCAGTGCATTGGCTTGCATGTCAAAAAAAAGCTGTGTCCGTGGTGCCCTTAGAAGAAGGTTGCCACGTTATAATCGGTTAGAAGAGAAGCTTCCTGAAATAAGCAGCAGACTAGAGAATAAACGAGTGGCCTTAACCTATCCGTCATACAAGAAGAACTGGATGACGGAACGGGTCAAAGAAGAAACTATTCCAGGATAAGTAAATTACGATACGGTTCTGCAAGCTGTCACATATAAAAGATGGTATTTGATGCCCTAACTGCACAACAACAAAAGACAAATGTTTGTTAAAATTTTTCTCTTTGGTTTATAAAATATTCTGTGAAAAGTCACTGTGAATTAAAATCAAGAGAAGCGAAAAAGCTATACCACATATATTTATTCAGCATCTTTAAATGTGTAGTGTTAAGCCTGGTTTAATGTATTATTGTCTCTGGTCGGGATGATATAGGAGGACTGTAACACTTTGTTATATATACGCTCCGATCATGCTTCGAATTTCGATCGAAAATGAATTAAAATCACTTTTCAATTTCACGTGAAATAAAATTACATGTTCTTCAATTCGATCGATTTCGAAAACTTCGAAATTTCTTCGAACTGTCAGAACTGAAGGATCATCCATTTTTATTTTGTTTCCGAAGTAAAATGTTTGCTGTTGTGAAGATGGATGCAAGATGCAATATTATTGGCAATTTTAAGTAAAAAAAGGAAACAGAACTCAAGTGACAATATAAGAAGACGAATTTTGGGAGAAAAATTAAATAATATTGGATTTACTTAACATAATGTAACAATGTGTGTACAAATTATGTAGAATTATTCTGATAAATACGCCCGTGTTCCGAATTTCGATCGAAAGTGAATTGCAATCACTTTTTAATTTCACGTGAAATAAAAATTAATGTTCTTCAATTCGGTCGATTTCGAAAACTTCGAAAATGCTTTTTTTGTTTCTGAAGTGATGAAGTATTGATGGATGCAATATTATTGGCAATTTTAAGTGAACAAAGGAGACAGAATTGAAGAGAAAAAATAAGAAGACCAATTTTTGCGAGACAATATATTGGATTTACACAATTTAAGTGTGTGAAAATTATGTTCAATTGTTCCGATAAATAAGGTAATTTTAGATTAACCAAAGACACTTTTTTATGTGTTCTAAGGGTTATAGAACCTTTAATAATACATTCATCGATTCTTTCAATTCAAAAACTTGCTGCAACCCTCCGATTCCTCGCAAAAGAAAGCTATCAAAGATGAATTCACAGAAATAAAAAATGTGATTTGATTGCGTTAAAAAAATGGAACAAACCGAATTACAGAACATCCATTTGCATGTTCAAAAATCCAATTCACAATAACGAATTATGGATCACCCAAATTCACTTTCGAAAAGTATATTCACAATAAGTGAAATGCATAAATTGGGCAATAGTTTAAAGATGGTTTCGAGTTTTAATTTATCCAGAATAGTGATTTCAATGAATAGTAAAATTATTATTATTTAAACATTATAGCGCAACATTTTAAACGATTAGTAAATTATTAAATTCATTTTAGCAATTTTGACATCTTTCTTCTTTTTTTAAACATAATGTAATGCAATATTTTGAACAACCTGTTTTTAATGGTTTGACAGTTAATTAGTGAATAATTTGTTAAATATTTAGCAACTTACTAAAAATCTCCAAAATCTCCAAAATTTTTAAAAATTCTTTTCATTTTGTTAACTTGTAAATTACTAATTAACTTTTATTGAAAAACGAGCATCCAAACATGTCTTAATATTGACAGTTTGTTAAAATAAACAAATCAAAAATATATACCTAAACGGACCTATTACTTGGAATTCCCAACTTTTGGCTGAACGATTTCATCTACTGCTCTTATAAGAAAACTTGTACAGATGTCATATAAATTTGACAGATTGATATAGTATTAAGTTAAAATCGTTTGAAATTGGGTAAATCTTCTTTTAAGCTAAATTGCTAAGAACGGCCTTAACATTTTACAAAATTGTTTGGAATCTTGCATCAGTAATCTTAAATAGTATGTTTTAAATTGCAGTGAATGCTTTAACTTAAGGTTTTAAGCTTGAAAACTGTTGCAACCGTCCTAGTGTTCCGTTAAGTATTTAACTGGCTTGTCTGCTGCAATTCAGGACAATGGATAACATCTTCATTTCCCTATTTCAACACGTGCTCTAAAGATGAGTTAATGAGCTCCAATAGAATATTCGCTGCTGAAATAGGACTCTGAACATAACTATTGATTGAGTTGCTCTAGGTAGAATCTGAGTTTAAATCTTCAATTTTTTCCATGACATCTGTAAACATTCCCTTTCGTTTATTAACGTTTGACTCCGAAATGTGTTTCAACACAAACATGCTCCAGCTTAGGCTTTACTTGACGTTTACGAGTTCATCCAAATTAATTCAATGCAAAAAAGCTTCGACTTGACGTTTCATTTGACAATCGTAAGGAAATAACGTAATTTGACTGCAAACTGAAGCTCTATTTCAAATTTGCTGAACATTTGCTTTGTCTGACAGCTCAAAAGCTGTAAAAAAGTCAACAAACAAAATACATCAGGTCCGCGTTAAATTATTTTTTATCAATTTCAAAATTCATATTGTTTTTTATTTAAAAAAAAAAATAACAGCTGCTAATGACACAAGTGCCATTTTAAAAATGTCATATTGGAAGTGTCATTCAAATCAACCTCGAAGAAGGCCCAACGTAACGCAGACAAAGCCGAAAGTGTTTCAGCCAAATGTGATACATGATGAGCTTCATTGAAATAGACATTACATTTTTTGAATTTAAAACAAGGAATTTTTAAGTGAGATCGATATCTTGGTTAGCAAAGAGCTCAGGGAACACTATGCTCAAAGCCTGTTTAGATTTATTGCTTTTTAGTTTAAAGTGTTTTGAAAAATTTAAATTATGAACAATCAAAATACCCAGGTACTTAAATTATTGTACAACATTAACATTCTGATTATTGAGCGACCCATTTTTTTTCGAGCTGTCTTCTCTTTTCACGAGCTTTAAAAATTTAACATCTAAGTCAACAGCCTAAAGTACGACTTTCCCTTGTATATCGACAAAATATAATTCTCCTGTCTCCCAGGGCAGGTCACAAATATCATCAATAAATAAAGCATTTATGCATATTGATAATAGTAAAGATAATAGTAATGGACTTAGAATGCAGCCTTGGGGAACACCTGATGTTTAAAACCTATCAGAGAAAAATCCGTCCTTTTCCATACGGAAGCACTTAATGAAACAAAAAACTTAAATTAAGTTGAAGAAATTCCAAAAGAAATTTCTATAGCACCGAGACCTTGCTCTTCTATTTATCTTGTAGAATGCTGCTTTAAAGTTGACGAAGCAAACGGAAATTTGTTTCAATTGACAATCTAGAAAAAAGGTTAATTCGAAACATTTAAGCCTAGACAAATTAGTCATTCACTTCGAACAAATTCTGACAAGGCTACATAGTGTTGGAAGGCTTCATTTATACATACTTTTCATTTCCTAAAAATACCGTTTGTTGATAAATGGAGCTAAGAAATCTTGGGTAGGTGCACTTTTTTTTCAAATTAGTCGAAAACTATAACTTGTTTGAACATTTTTTTTTAAGTTGAATTTAACTTTGCAACTTATCCACCAACAATATTCTTTATTTTTTCTCATGTCGATAAATTTCTAAATGACTGGTAAATGGAAAGGCCGCTAAAAAAGGGTACTTCTGAAAAACCGGTTGTAAATATTTTCAGTGATATTATAAACCAAAAAATTATAAGAATGTTTTTGTTGAGCAGTTAAGCAGTTTAAATCTTTTGAAGCATAACTACGACTTATAAGAACTCATACTGGGCTGGAAATCAGATACTTTGTTATAAAGCCATCCTCAGTAAATGCGCTATGTACCACCGAAAGAGTTCTTCAGTTCGGAATAGTAGTTTCTGGGATAACCACGTTCAAACATACGAACAAGCAAACAAACAAAACAAACAAACACTTCAGCTTTATTATGTTAGTATAGATTTCGCTTCGATTTCACTTCAGTTTTTTCCTATCTTCCCCAATAATAAGGTATTTTAATTGCTCTTCTTAAAAAAATAAAATGTTTGAAAATCATTTAGATTGTTTTCTATAAACAATTTATTGATTTCAATGTTAAAACAATTTATATTTTTTTCCTGAAACCCTAGCTCTCACATATTATATAAAATTTTGAATATAAAAATATATCTATATGTATTTCAAAATCACTTAATGAAAAATTCCAATCCAAAGATCAAAATGTATATTTACTTTGACAAAATCAACAAAATCACAAACCTTTTCGGATTCAATTTCCCCGAAAAAAAGTTCCATATATTCGAGAATTCTTGTGTACCTTCTTTAAAAAATTGAGTTTTCCTTTTTGGGTAACAAAAAATAATAATAAAGTTTTCTATGTATGTGACCATATTGACTTATAGAGCAAGCACAATAAAGCAGCAGGCGTTCGAATAAACATGACTCTATATGGAATGTTTTTTATTGCTTTATTCTATTTCGTCTTGTTTCGAAAAGAGTTTTCAATTTTGGGTCGTATTTTCCCATTGTTGTGAGTTTGAACCTATTTTCAATATTATTTGCTAACAACATATCGGACGACTTCTTCTTTCAAATAATGTAAACAAAAACATATCCCTTTTTACATATGAATTTTCGTCACATCCGATTTGAATAAGAAATATTCTTGGAAGCAGAGCTTGAGCGAGCTTAGAGGCGAGTTGGAGTTGGAGATGGAGCTTGGAGCAGCTCGAAAACACACACAAATCGATGACACAAATTGAATTCAGTTATTTATTGCTTTCATAATAAAAGTTCAATAAAAAAGAAGTATTGATTCTGTTCGACATCCGCATTAACTTTTCTTTCAAAAATATCTGGGGTTTGGGATGTTTACATCTGAAATGTTCTGATGTCGAGTCATGTTTTGTATAAAGCTACAAATGTTATGTAGAAAAGGATCTAGGACACACATCTCGTTGTCAATTTTGTTTTTGTCCTCGATGTCCTGGTCCGGGTCCTGGTCGAGTTCTTGTTTAAGTGTGGCACTCTAAGTCTCATTAAACAAACAAGTGTATATTCAAATAGAGTGTAAAAGTATCAAATGAAATTTACGAAAACTCTACACAAAAGTTCTTGAGACACATAAAGCCGAGGTGACTCGAGTGAAATGGGCTTTGAACTTGTGTTCCATAGTTGAATATTTAAGACTTTTGAAGTAGATGTTCCTATCTGATGATAATCTTTAGTAGAAGCATAGAAAAGCCAGATTCAGGCAGACATTTTGTTTTTCAAATTCAAAGCCATGATATCTGTTTTTGTAAACAACTTTGATATGTTGATGCCATCTCTCCAAATAGGGGTGCATCTTCAATTCTTCAACAAACAATGCGAATTATGTGTAAAACTAAGTTCTGTTCGATTTCTGGTACAAGGTGGGTCAAAATTGAAAATAACTTTAATCGATTTTCGTTTTAAGAATTTGTTTGAAAAGTTTCAAAGTACGATTTATGGAAATGGTTTTATATAATTCTTCTTCTAGAGTCTTTTTCAAAGCAATTCGAAAGACATCTGGGGGCTTAAAGCCAGTATTTCGGACAGAATGGTTTCCTCCAATTTTAGGATAGTTCTAAGCTCAGTTACTTACACTCCACAGACAAAAGAACGCGTAGGCAATTTGCAAAATTTGTTGAGTCTTTAATTTGCCAAGGATACAGCTTGATCATTAGAACAAGTGTTCTTGAGGTGTTCTTAAACAATGTAATGATAGAAGAAGATGGAGCATTTTAAGACATTCCACATTCATGAAGTACAAGTAAAGAACGAATCTCTGAAAATCTCCTGTCTATAGGTCTTGCCAAATTGGATTTTGTATAGAAACATCTGCAATTTAGTTCTTAAAACTCTTCACAATGAACTACAGGTAACACCGAACTGGCCAGAGTGACTTTGTGTCGGGATGTTTCTGGACTTTTCACAATATTAATTTGCACGAACACGTTTCACATTCATTTCTGTTTAAACATTATAAGATTTAAGACCTCGACCAAGATAAGGTACATCTCCTTGTTGTCGAAATCACAACCAGTGTTGAAATCATCCACACACTAAGATGGCGCTGCTAAACTCCTTGTGTCAAAATAATGACAAATTTTGTCAAAATAAATTTCAATAAGCTTTGGTCTTTTGTAAAGTTTTAAAGTTCATTTTAGTAAATTTCCCAAGTACGCCTAATAAATGATTTGGAGAAGAAAAGAACAAAAACTTACAAGAAAAGTGGTTTTGATTTTTTCAAATTAAGTATGAAGAAACTTTTGACCCACCCTGTACACATAATATGGATCAAAAAAATCTGGTAAGTCTCTTTGGGGAGAATGGAATTTGTTGTTGTGTTGCTGATGTTGTCGTTGAATACAAAAATTCCTTGAATACGATGTGACAATCATGATAATTCTGGATAAGTAACATTTTCTATTCCATATAAAGACCATGGATTTGATTGAAAATGTCTTGTAGGCGATCTGAATACAAAATTATGATGAAAAAGACGAAGAAAGGAAGAAGAATTTTCTTTCAGTTTTTGTATAGTGAAGCGGAGCAACGCAACAAGAAGAGATAATTCGATTGGCTATAGTATTGTATTATTTTCTAAGTATAGTGAAAAAAGCAAATTGGCGTAAGATATTGAATTACGTTTCTAACCCCAAGGGAGAATTATTCTGAAGGCTGATTGTGACAGGAAATCTTTTCTTTTTTGCTTCTGTTTTCGAAATTGGTGAATTTGGAAATGATAATGTCATCACGTTGAAATAAAATTTATCGGGAGTATTCAAATCTGTACATTAAAGTCGTGATTGAAGTTTAATTTTTGAGTACTTTAGATTTTATCAAAAGAAATGGTAAGAAAAGGTCTCAATATCGAATTGAGAAAGAAAAAAGGTTAGATTTGGTAAAAGTGTTTCGCAAGTTTTGATCTTTTAGAAGCAAAATAAATAAGACCATGGTTTATGGCGTATTCTGAAAACGTGATTTTTATTTTTATTTTCGGGAAAGATCAGATGAAAAATGGTACAAACAAGCTGATATTATTTTATGGTTTGAAGAAACAGTAGTAACTTGAGAAAAACAGCAATTTAAAATCAAAATTGATTTTAGTTTGTAAACTTTTGCAAACCCATAAGAAAACTTAAATATTTAGTTAAACCCTTAGCCTTACAATCATCTTAAATATCCAAAAACCAAAAATATTTCGTCAGGTTTTGAGTAAGGATATGCACCAAAGGGGCGTTGTATACGCCTACTTTATTTGTAGTTGATTTTAGTTCGACAGATGAGAGAAATTCAATAAGATAAAAAAGATTTTATTTCGCTGACATATAAAAGCAATCATAATATTTATAAGCTATAAATAAACTTAAAACTTCCATTATTTTATCATAAACACTTTCTATTCCCGTTTAATACACGTTATTCATACAAAATATACACAATTTTAGGAGAAAGTTAATTTTTGAGTGAATGGATGAACACCTTAAACCGGCTGCAACAACAGAATACAGCGATGCACCATGTTTTCGAACATGCCTGTTAAAATGACAGCTGATATAAACGAACCTGTTCGCGAGAAAAGTTAAAAGTATGTCATTAATGGAGCTTTCAGTTGTATTTGTTGCGTCTTAAGGTCTAGCGTCTACTGTGTCCAATCCAGTAAGTAAAAAGAAAGATACAAATATTATTTTGGCATGGCTAGTGAATATGTCAAAATACGATTTTATTGAATGTGCTCACCATTGCAGCAATACAAACAGACCTAATCACAAAAACACCATTGTCGGGATCTTTAACGGTTAATAGCTGACTGTATGACAAGTTTAAAGCTGATTATTTTGTGGAAACAACAATCGGTCAAAGTGAATCTAAAGACAGTACTCGCACTCTTACGTTAATTTCTTCCACATTTCGAAAAAAGCTAGGGCCAATGACGCCACCAGCGCGTCTTCGCTTTATGTACACAATACTTTTTGATTTAGCTATTTGTGACCAACATAAAATTCACGAAGTTCTGGTTTTAAATGATTCATCATCAATTGCAAAACTTTA
This sequence comes from Eupeodes corollae, assembly GCF_945859685.1. Lineage (NCBI taxonomy): Eukaryota > Metazoa > Arthropoda > Insecta > Diptera > Syrphidae > Eupeodes > Eupeodes corollae. The sequence goes on from NC_079148.1 coordinate 147,192,375, forward strand.
TTAGAAGAATGTTGTCAACTGTCAAACCATAGAATACACCTATCGAAACTTCTGATGCAGGTAAAACAAGACCCTGTATAAGAAAGTGGGTGGATAACACGCCCCCATAATAGAAAATCATTATTTTTAGATGTTGGTTTCCTTTTTTTTATTGTATTTCAAGGCCAATCTTAGTATGAAATTTTAAAATTCTACAATGTCTTGAACAGTCAGTCAATTATTGTAAGTCCTGTACAGTTTTTAAATTCAATATCTCAAAACCTTTTTCTGCTATGTAGCTCAATTTAAGTAAGGAGCATTTCATTGACTAGTTAAGTAACTTACTTAAGGTGGTGCTAAAGTTCTGTGGAAACTAGGGCCTCACCCAACAACCCAACAAACTTCTCCATCTAGCTCGGCCCCCAGCTGGGATGCCAAAACTAGATAGCTCTTGAAATCGATGAAAAGATGGTGGGTGTCGATTTGGTGTTCTTGCGTTTTTTCCAGGATCGGTCGTAATGTGAATATTTGATCAACTGTGGACTTTCCTGGTCTAAAACCACACTGATAAGGACCTATCAGGTTGTTGACGACGACAGAGAAGATTTTGTTAAGTAGACTTATGCCTCTATAGTTAAGTCAGTTTAGAGGGTCGTTTTTTTTCAGAATCGGGCAAACAATACTGAGTTTCCATTCATCGGGCATGCTTTCTTCCGACCCTATCTTACTGATAAGTTGGTTCATGCTCCTAACCAAATTATCCCCAGCTGCTTTGAAGATCTCGGCATTCAACCCATCTGCTCCAGCGGCTTTATTAGACTTCAGCTAAGATATGGCTATCTTTACTTCGTCTTAGTCGGGAAGACGGGATTGTTGGCTTTCGTCGTCTTTTTTGAATGGATTATCCTGCCTGACAGCGGAATTCGATTCGTCGTCGCTATACAGTCTGCAGAAGTGAGCCTACCATATCCTCAGCAATGACTGCGGTTCTACTATGATGTTTCCACTTTCATCTTTGCAGCCTTCGGTTCTAGGTTTATGTACTTGCTAATTTTGTTCCACCTATTCATAAAACTTTTGAACTTCATTCCTGCTTTTAAACCTCTCAACATCTTCGACCGCACGCTTCTCATGCCCTCTCCTTTTACTTCTGAGAAATCGGCGTTCCTCTCGCCTCTTCTGCTCATAGAGCAAATGAGCAGCTCTTGTCCTTTTATGCAGCGCCACTTTGCGTGCCTGTTGTTTGGCTGCATTTGCCTGCCGACATTCTTCATCAAACCAGGGGTTCCTTGTTGGTGGCTGTTTGAAACCCAGCACATCAAAGGCGGGTTCTCTGATTGCATCTTTTCAATGTTGCCACTGGTTCTCGATATATTGTGTTGGTGGCAGAGAACGTCGAAAGAGGTTACTTGTAACACGTTCGAAGAACTATTGGGCGATCTCTTGCGATTGTAGCCGTTCTACGTTGTACCTTCTACCAGCACCTCCATGTTAAGCCTTGGGTCTGGAAACCCGAAGTGCTATCTTGGCAACAACGAGGTACTGATCCGAGTCGATGTAAGCTTCTCGGAAAGTTCGAACATCTATGATGCTGAAAGCGTGTCTAGCGTCGATCGTAATATGGTCAATCTGGTTGACTGTAGATTGATCTAGAGAACTCCAAGTTCCTTTGTGAATGTTGAGGTGTGGAAAACGCGTACTGGGTACCATGACGCTTCGCCCCCAGCAAAATCGACGTGCATTAACCCTGAGAAACCTTACTTCGCAGGATGAAAACTCAGGATCTTTTTTAGTAATTATAAAGATTACAAAGATGGTAAGACACAAATTGGACGATGGACCGTTAAGGTCTCTATTCCCACAAAACAATTGGGATTCTCAAAGAAAATATTCACAATCAATCAATTTGTACTTATCTCGTTCCTTCAGCTACAAATCCTGAACCAGTCCTTACTTTACTTCCTTTTATTAATTTTTTATCTTCTAACTTTTCTTTTTTAAATTAGTTTACCTTTTTTCACTTATCTTATCAATTTTTTCGCCTTCTATGTCTCTTAACTCTTGTTCATCTCACTTCGACTACTCGAAAAGAATTGATTTCCAGATTCTTTGATCTGTCAAGTCTCTTTCTTTCCTAACTCCCGCCATTTCTCAATCACTTTATCTACAGCCAATCGGAGATCGGCTTGTTGAACTCAACTTGTGATGATATTCTCGCGATCCCGTTTACATGCTCTTTTCTCACAGCTAAATGCAAGCCATTCCATACGTCCATAAACATAGTTTTAGTTACGTTAATTCCAGTTACAAATTAATAATTTAAGCGAAAATTTAAGCAAAAATATAAATTTATACAAATTATTAGCTTTTATATTATTGATAGGTTGGGTCATTAGGCCATTCTTTTCATGCAACTTTTCTGCACCCATTCACCAGACCGTCCATCTGGTTTGGTTTCCTTGGAAACCATCCCATCAACCAATGCTACCTGCTAAAGAAAAAATAATGGTTTTCGCCACCATGCTGAATGAGAGAACAGATATTTGGTAAACCACGGTCGTCCCGCTCTCACGCAGTAAAGTGACAGTTCTTGAAAAGTGTGATTTTGTTTTGGAAATAAAATTTCAGCAACATCCTTACTTCGTTTGCGTAGGTTATCAACAGTAAATCCGTCCGTATCCGAGGCTTGTTGGTTCTTCGCAACAAGGAGATTTTTACGTGGTCAGGAACTCACAACGACGCGACGGCACAACCCCCAACCTGGAGAGCCATATCCTTAGGACGAGGAGCCGGAAGTAAATCTCCTTATAGGCCTGGTATCCAAATAAGTCGTAGAAGCCTTACAAGGTCTTCACTAAGTACTTCAACATTAATGGAACTATAGATGCCACCGTTGATTCCTTAGATGAATCACCTCTAGTTAAGTTATTACACCAAAATCGAAGTTCCTAGTTTGATTGGTTCTGAAGAATAACAGCGGGTCGGAAACTACCTGAAATTGTTTATAGATCTGTTTTTTCCCTAAAAAATAAACAAGTCATTAAATCAAAAACTATTGATTCTTATTAGAATTTCAACGATTCAAAATATTTTTTCTTTGTTGCAATGCTTTTGAAATATCACAAGAATGACAAAATACAACTTAAGTTTTTAGTAAATTATGTACACAAAAATTTAAGCTCTTTAATTTTTTTTCTCATATTTAAACAAAAAATATACAAAAATAAAACTTTAACCGGATTTTCTTTCCTTTAATAATGCAAAAAGGGAACTAAAGTTTTTAAGAGGAAGTGTTAACGAAGTTGTTGCTCTTTTTCAGTGTTTTTTGCTAATTCTATTTTGCTCAAAGGCACCAGTTCCAACATTTTTTGTCATGAAAATACTCCTTCTTCTATACGAATACGAATATAATATACGAAGGAGGATTATAACTCGCTCTTATAGGAAGTCCTAAAGTTCGCATAGGTACCACTCTTTTATACTTATACTTGTACATAAATGTATATAATTTATTTATTTTGCTAAATTTTCAAAAGTTTAGTTGTTACAAAAAAAAAGAAGCTAAGTTCAAGTAAATAATACTTCCGGCATTTTGCTTTTACGTCGAGTCGAAAGAGAGGAAAGAGGAAGTGAGCGAGCGAGTTGTATGATATTGCATGGACAGATTTTAGAAAGTTGTTAATTAACTTTTCACTCTTTTAAGGGACTGGTTGAGTTTCCGTTTTAAACTTAGAGACACCCTTAAGAGTTAAATTTTACTTTTTTTTTGTTTGTTTGTCATAATTTAACTAACTTTGGGTTTTCACTTTGAAAGTTTTTAACACAAAATTCAAAACACCGAGATAAATTTATGTATATTTTAAATTAGTTAAATTCTAATTTTTGAATTGAAAAAAAAAACCTTCAACAAGTAACGGCTTATATGTTTAAAATTATGGCAATTAAAAATTGAGTTCAAAAATAACATAGTCTGGCATAAGTTCTATCATAAAATACAGAGGCGAATGAACTTTGAGGCCTAAATAACACGACATAAAAATAAAATGTACACAAAACCATCATTGCAATAAAAAAAGGGAAATGGTGTCAAAAAACTTTCTCTATTCTCAAAACTCAACACCAACCCCAACCCTTTTCAGAATGGAATTGGCTACATGTGTTTTTCGTTCTTTTATTTTACTAATCTCAGTAAATGAAAACAAAAAGAAATAGTGAAATGAAATATACGACTGAGTTAACCAAAGTGATTTTTTTGTAGTTGCTATCTGAAAGCCATCAAGTCTTTGTCGGTCGGTCGCCACAGACACTGCCACATGACGATGGTACGACGAGACGGACGGAATACTAAACGTTAAAACAAACCATGTGGTGGTGAAAACCCCACCAGAAGCACCACCAGCAGCGGCTTCAACCACGTTTATTCATTTTGTAGTGAAAAATAAAATAAAATGTAAAACAAAGAGATATCCAAAAATAAATACAAAATATAGAACTTATTTCGACACAGAATAAAAAAAGGACGACCGATGCACAACTATTTTAAAATTATGAAAAACATTTGGAGTTATTTACAGAAATCCTGAGTGTTTGATATGTAAAAGGATTGAGGATAGTTTTGTAGATTTTTGGAATTCTTTTATTTTTTGAAAAAAGCAACAGTGCCGGAACGGAAATGAGCTTAATTGAAAATCATCTAAAGGCCCTTCGTTCATAAGGAAAGATCGAATTATTATGTGGAAGAAGAATTTTAGAAAAGTTTTGCAATATAAATTAAAAAGAGGCTGGGATGCTACCCACACTGATAACTTCCAATCCCGTCTGTCGATTTGTCTTGCTTGAAAATTTTGTAGGTTTTCGTGTTTTGTCAAAAAAGTTGTCACTTGAATTATTCTTAAAAATTTTTAAATTACCAACAATATTTTCCCTATAATGAAAAAGTTTGATTTCAAAATCTTTTTTTGTTAACAAGATTTCTAGACAAAAACCAATTTTTACCAATTTTGGTCTTTTTTTTATACATTTGTTTCTCTTATAAACAAATACAAATTGGATAAATTTAAGTAAAGTCAAAATCTTCTATTCTTCACGAGATATCGAAAACCGAACATCAATTTTTATGAAATTTGCGTACTATTTTTTGTAGATTTTAACTGACTTTTGGATTCTTGTAAAAAATTTACTGAATGTCGAAAACAATATTTTCTGTGGGATAAAATAAGTCTGAATTTGTAATTTTTGAAAAGACTAGAATAAGTTGAAAGTAAAATTTTACTAACTGTCACTACTTTTTTTCTCAAAACTTTACTGAATGTTGAAAACAGTATTTTTAATAAGACAAAATTAGTTTAAAACTATAATCTCCACTTTTTGAAAAGATATTAGAGCCGAAAATCAATTTTTACCAATTTTTTTATTTTTTTCTTAATTATTTTATTATTTGTAAAAAAAACTGTCAATTTGATTTTTCTCACAATTCTATAGAAAGTTGAAAATAATATTTGTTATAAGACAAAATTAGTTTGAAGCCATAATCTCAAATTTTTGAAAAAATATTTGACTAAAAAATCATTTTTTTTTAACTTTACGTGATGTTTTTTTACGAATTTTATTTTTTGTAAAAAAAACTGTCACTTTAATTTTCTTAAACCTCACCAAATTTTAAAAACAATATTTTAAAAAAAGTTGATTGGAAGCCAATATCTCAAATTTTTGAAAAGATATTTGAGTGGAAAATCACTTTTTACCGACTGTTAGGAATGTTTTTTTTGTTTCGACTCTAAAGTCCTTGAAACGTCGAGAAATGTCAAAATTTTTAATTCGATAAATCGAACTGATCACAATAACTTCCTATAAGAACTTCCTATGAGAATTTTTGAAGTTTACTTTCAAAAGAATAAATCAGTTTTCTAAATTCATAGGTAACTTGGTCTTCTAAAGAATTGTTTAAGGTGATGAAACTTATTTTTGGTTAAGTGTCTTCGTCATAAATCGACCGGCGTCTCCAGCCAGGTCGGTCCTTAGCTTGCTGTCTCCAGTTTCGCACGCCAAGTTGGTTGAGGTCTTCACCCACCTGCGTGTGCCACCTGAGTCAGGGTCTTCCTCTACTACGCCGTCCCTCGGGATTGGATTAAAAGACCTTCCGGGCTGGAGCGTTGATATCCATGCGCTCTTCATGACCGAGCCATCTAAGACGTTGGACTTTAACTCTGTTAACTAGGTCAGTGTCACTGTACAGCCCATACAGTTCGTCGTTACATCTTCTCCTCCATTCTCCATCTATGCATAAGGGACCAAAAATCACCCGAAGAATTTTTCTCTCGAAGCATCATAAGACGCTCTCATCTTTTTTTGACAGGGTCATGGCCTCAGCGCCATAAATAAGAACCGGGATGATGAGTGTCTTATAGATGAAGAGAGGACTTAACTTCTCAATTGCCTTCTAAGTCCAAAGAATCAGCGGTTTGCAAGAGTTATTCTTTGTTTGATTTCAGCGCTGGTGTCGTTTTCTGTGTTAGTAGCGGTGCCTAGGTAGACAAAGTTCTTAACTACCTCGAAGTGACAATTTGTCCAATACGTCGTTAATCAATGTCCTTTTTTTATTATGTTTTATTAGGCTCTTTTGGTCCTTTTGTTTTTTGGAATGCGAATAAATAAAAAACTTTATTCCATTCTTTTACCCAACGTTTCGTAAGAATTCCTTACTTCTTCAGGGGATTTTTTTGTTCTTTAATCAATACTTGTATTACATCACATTATAATTGTTAAAAACTCCGTATTGCATCATCCCGGGAGCACTGACACAAATTTAAAATAAAATGTCCTTTTTTGATGACAGCATATACTTGGTCTTGCCCTCATTGACCAATAAACCCGTCTTCTTCGCTTCCGTCGCAATGCTCAAAAATGCTCCACTGACATCACGCTTGATTTTCCAATTATGTCAATACCATCGGCGTATCCGAGTAATTGGATGGACCTTTGGAAGATTGTGCCTCTAGTGTTGAGGTTCATTTTTGCAGAAGTCTTTCCTGAACGATATTGAAGAAGTCGCATGACAGTGTATCGTTGGATCAAACTTGGATATAAAGCTAATGAGTAGTTTTTTTAAAGTCCCCATACAATTTTTTGTTTCAGTTTTTAAACAATATTTGATTTTTGTTTGAAAGTTTGACATCTTAGAAAAAGTTCACCTCTTGTTCACGAGATTTAAAAAAGTGTGTTCATAAGAATTTAAATAACTCCAGAGCAAAAGTATTTTTGACAGCTGTCAATTGGCTTATGTTCAGTTTGATTTTTCATTTTAAAGTAAATATATTTACTCCCGAAAAATAATGGTTTGGTTTGCGCCTTTATGCGATTAAGCTAACAAACAATTTATTAATGGAAAATTGTGGTGAGCCCTTTATCTCAAGTCGTGGGCCTGTGGTGTAGCCTCTAAGATCATGCAATTTAACACCTTCTGGGTGTTTTTGGTGAGGTTATGTGAAATCTTTCATTTAATTAGATAAGTTCAGGACGATTAACACCTTGGAAAAGAATATACGGACCCCACATCTTCAAAAAGTGGTTAAAAATTGGACCTCTCGGCTTATTCGAATGAGCCTCAGCAGCCACTCGCTGAAATCTTTTGAAAACTTAAATGTGAAACTTCTTATCTTTATAATATAGTCTAATGCGTTTTATTTCTCCTTGAAAACTACACGTCTTTAATTCTAATCTTGCCTTAAAGTTTTTCTATCACGTTCAATTTTTGAAACGTGTCTCTTTAAAAAATTCAAAGTCAGCAGAACTCATCAAATTTTTGAAACATGTCCCTTTAAAAATGTCAAATTCAGCAAAAATTAGTGTTCTTGGGGCTAAAATAAAACACACTTTGTTTATGACACTAAATGAAGTTTTGAGAAACCTTAAGTTTAATGCCCGAATGGTTTCGAATAATGCGTTTTGCATTTAATTTTGAATGCTAAATTCGAACTTAAAAAAACTAAATTGAAAAATACTTGTTTTCAACCTTATTCTCACATTTCTTGATTACATTTCAAATGCCTAAGTTAGATGACGGATTACAAAAACAGTAATTACTTTAAACTCTATCCTTAAGATTTACGTAAGATAGCTAAGTTTTTTGAAATACGTTTAGTAATTAGACTAAATATTGAAGAATTTTATCACAAAAAACCTCATGAATTCAAAATATAGCCTCAAAAACACTTCTTCGAGAGTTTTTTTTTCGAATTTTCCAAAATAGTATCTCAGAGACTTGACGCAATAGTTTGATTTTTGACAAGCATTGAAATCTCAAGATCTTATCAAAAAATATATCGGCTGCGAAGAGTATTTATTTCCAAACTCATTTCAAATAGTTTTTTAATTGTACAGCATCTGAATGGAAAGGGCTTATTTCGGCCTTTTACCGCACTCACTCCATCCCTGGGTTTCCAAAATAAAGGGTTTGGAGTTGGTGTTGTCTTGAATAGAAAAAAGGCTGCATTAGTTTAGCTTCGATGGTTAGATAGATCGTTGGTGATGGTTACAGAGCTAGGAGACCTAAATAATAATGACGATGAACGAACTGGCCTCCCGGGCGGGTGGTTAAGAATGATAGAGATAAAGGTATAAAAGAGGTGTTTTTGTTTCTACCTTTAGTTCTCTTCTTTTTTTTTATAATGGTCTTGTTTTTTTGTTTGCCTTATTTAAATCTGGCTATCAAGGGATCTATCCGTGGATGGATTGTTTTCAACCTTTTTCTGGAACCTCCCTGCTTCCGAAAAAACATTCTATTTGACTTGTGAGCCCATATTCTGGATTGTTACTTAAAAATGGCAAATACAAAATGGACACAGTGTTAGTTGGAACGAAAAACTAGGAAAACAATCAAAGTAGGTGCATGATCTAGGACGTTTTATATAAAACCTTTTACCTATTTTTTTTTTTTAAGCCTCCTATAGGTTGGAGTTTTTGAAATGGGTTTAATTATGTAAATGGTTTGTTTTTGTTTGACAGATATTAAGCAAAGATACGAAAAATTGAAAGTATCTTCCTCCCAAATTGTAATTGAAAGTAATTTCATTAGTTTATATTATTTTCCAAATACTCAAATATATATCTATAGAGATTTATTGACTTTCCACTAAGTGATGATGAAGATTTATTATTGTTAAATCTTATTTTTATTATTTCTACGAGAAAATCCATTAAGTGTGTGATTTGGGTTTGTTGTTCTTTCTTATGGATTTTCTTTTTATAGTTTTGATTTTTATTGTATGACATTTTCTGTTGTTGTTGTTGTTATTTTGACATTTAAGTATACCAATTTGTATTAATGTTTATTTTGAATTTCTTCTTAAATTTATATATGTACATAGGTTTGAAATTGATAGGGAGGTATTTTTGCGTACTCTAGTCAAGTGTTTTTATTGGCAATAAAATAAAACGAATTTATTTAGGCTTCAGGAAATTTGAAAGCAAACAAAAATCAAGACACCGATACAAATATCCTATAAATAAAGTTCCGGTATTGACATATCGTTAGGATGAAGATATCAAATGTGGCAAAGAAACAGTTTTTCATAGATAATATAGATTTTGAGAAAATCAGTCAACAATAAACTCATAAATATGTCTTTTCGGTAGAGTGGTTAATTTATTGATCACAAATATGGAAGATAAGATCCAAACGTTTCTGTTTAAACTACAATCATTTGTTTAAAAAATAACTTGAAACAAAACGATGCTGAAAAAATAGGAAAAATTGATTTTTTTCTTGTATTTCCAAATTTTTGTATTCGATAGTGAAAAACAAAGCAGACAAAATTGAGGCATATTTTCGAATGAATAGTAACGTGAATAAGCAAAATTTCAAAATTGTGTTTTTATTCAATTTTAAAACCGACTCACCTTTAGCAGAAACCCGTTTATATATTCGTTTTGAAATTTTTGAAAAATAATTCTGTTATGCATTTATTGGTACCTTTTAATTTGAATTTCGTCAAAAATTATTGACCGATGTTCGAGACGCCAAAGAAAAAAAAAGAGGGTGGGATGCGACCCACATTCACAACTTCCAATCCCGTCTGTCGATTTGTCTTGCTTAAAAGTTTGTAGGTCTTCGTGTTAGGTGAAAAAAGTTGTCAATTGAATTATTCTTAATTTAGTTTTCACAACATAGTTTTGTCAACGAGATTTTTAGTCGAAAACAAATTTTTAATAATTTTAGTAGCATTATTAAATTTTTACAAATTCGATGAATGAAAATAATTTGAGAGATATCAAGAACCAAACATCAATTTTAATTTTTTGTAGATTTTATTTTTTTATGAAAAAACTGACTGTGGAAAAAACCTGTCAAAATTTTTCTCAAAATTTTACCGAATGTTGACACCAATATTTTTTAAAAGATCAAAGTAGTTAAAAGACGATACCTCAAAGTTTTTGAAATGATATTTGAGTCGAAATTAAATTTTTACCAACTTTTATTAATTTTTCTTAGGTTTTTATTTTTGGAAAAAAACTATCAATTCGATTTTTCTCATAATTTTATCCTTACTTACTTACTTACTTAAGGTGGCGCTACAGTACAGACCTGAGCCTCAACCAACATGCGTCTCCAGCCAGCTCGTTCCCTAGCTAGCTGTCTCCAGTTTCGCACGCCAAGTTGGTTGATGTGCCACCTGGATGCGCCACCTGAGTCGCGGTCTTCCTCTACTGCGTCGTCCCTCGAGATTGGATTCGAAGACCCTCCGGGCTGGAGCGTTGATATCCATCCGCCCTACATGTCCTAGCCATCTTAACCGTTGGACTTTAATTCTGTTAACTAGGTTAGTGTCGCTGTACAGCCCGTACAGTTTTCTCTCGAAGCATCCTAAGACGCTCTCATTTTTCTTTGACAGGGTCCAGGCCTCAGCGCCATTATTGAGAACTGGGATGATGATTGTCTTATATATGGTGATTTTAGATGCTCGAGAGAGGACTTTACTTCTCAATTGCCTTCTTAGTCCAAAGAAGCAGCAATTTGCAAAAGTTATTCTTCGTTTGATTTCAGCGCTGGTGTCGTTGTCCTGTGTTTTAAGCGGTGCGTAGGTAGGCAAAGTCCTCAACTACCTCAAAGTTATAGCTGGACATGATGACGTTTTGTCCAAGGCGTGTCGTTGTGCAATCACCTTTTTTGATGGATATACTTGGTCTTGCCCTCATTGACCACTAAACCCATCTTCTTCTTCCTTCCGTCGCAATGCTCAAAAACGCTCCACTGACATGACGCTTTGATCTTCCAATTATGTCAATATCATCTGCGTATCCGAGTAATTGGATGGATCTTTGGAAGATTGTGCCTCTAGTGTTGACGGTTGAGTTTTGCACAATTCTTTCCAGAACGATGTTGAAGAAGTCGCATGACAGTGCATCGCCTTGTCTAAAACCTTTTTTGATATCAAATGCATCGGTAAGATCTTTTTTGACCTTGATAGAGCAGCGTGTATTCTCCATCGTCATTCTGCACAAACGGATAAGTTTGACAGGGATGCCAAAATAAGACATTACT
>NC_079148.1:147204092-147327756 GCF_945859685.1 Eupeodes corollae
CCCTTACAGCGGAATTCGGTTCGTCATCGCCGTTATATAATTTGAAGAAGTGGTCTTTCCATATTCTCAACATAGACTGCGGTTCGACTACGATGTTCAATTGATCGTCCCTACAGGCTTCGGTTCGTGGCTTGTATCTTTGGGAGGTTTTTTTACTATTTTGTAAGATTTACGAACATCATTCCTTTTGTGACATCCCTCTATCTCCTCGATCGCGCGCTTCTCATGCACTCTTTTTTTCCGTCTAAGAAGCCGGTGTTCCTCTCTCCTCTTCTGCTCCTAGAGCTCCCGAGCAGCTCTAGTCCTTTTGTGCAGCGCCGTTTTGTATACATCTTGTTTGGCTGCGTGCGCTTGCCGGCATTCGTCGTCAAACCAAGGGTTTCGCTGTGGTGGCCGTGGGAAACCTAGCACCTCAGAGGCGGCATCTCTGATGGCTGCAAGGCAATTTTGCCACTGGTTTTCAATGCTTAATGCAGGCAGCATAGGACTCCTTAAGAGGTTATTAGAGACTCGATCGGAAAAATACATGGCAGTCTCTTGCGATTGTAGCCATCTAACGTCTAATCTTCTCACAGTACTTCCTTGTTTTAGCTTGGATCGGGATATCCGTAGCCGTACCTTGGCTACAACGAGGTAGTGGTCCGAGTCAATGTTGGCCTCTCGGAATGTTCGGATATCCTGGATACTGGAGAAGTGTCGTGCGTTGATCGGAATGTGGGTCAATCTGGTTGATTGATCAGGAGATTTCCATGTCCCCTTGTGGAAATTGAGATGCGTGAACTGCGTACTAGCTACCAGAACGTCTCGCCCCGCAGCGAAGTCGACCAGCCTGAATCCGTTGTCGGAGGTGGTGTCGTGCAGGCTGTATCTCCTGATTATGCCACCAAAAGTGTCTTCTCTTCCTAGCTTGGCATTAAAATCTCCTAAGACAATTTTAATGTCATTGCCAGGGCACTGCTCATATGTCTTGTCCAAGAGCTCGAAGAATATGTCTTTGGTGTCTTCATCTTTCTCCTCTGTTGGAGCATGCGCGCATATTAGGCTTATGTTGGCGAATTAGGCTTGATGTGGATTGTCGTTATGCGCTCGCTCACACTGTTGAAACTCAAGACTTTTTGCCTGAGCCTAGTTCCAACAACAAATCCACATATCGCAGTCTTTTAGTTTGCGTTTACCCGGTCCATCCCATCGCACTTCTTGGATGGCGGTAATATTTGCCTTGCAGCAGTTTAGGGATTCCGCTTATTCTTCGGCCACACGCGGTCTGTTAAGGGACCTAACATTCCACGTACATATCCGAAGTTCGTTGTCCTTATTTCGTTTGCGTGGGTTGTCAACAGTGAATCCGTTCGTATCCGAGAGAGGTGAGCTGGATAAACCGCTCCTTACAGGCCTGGGCTCCGACTAAGGTGTTCACTAAGTAGTTCGACCTTAATGGAACTGTAGACGCCACCGTTGATTCCATCTCGAGAATTCATCTGCTGCCGCCTGGATAAGGAGAGGTGCCTTAGTGGAAACACCTCGCCCCCCTCTCTCGTTGGCTGCCCCCAACAACTTTCCACTGGGGTTGAAACCCAATCTCCAGTTGAGGTACTAGGCACCCGATGTTCACCGCGGGGAGGTGACAGTAGGAGTTGATTTTGAAATTTTATCCAGTGTTGCCAAAAATGTTTTTTACAAGATAAAATTAGTTTAAAGGCCATATCTTAGAATTTTAAAAAGATAAAGGGTGATTTTTTTGAGGTTAGGATTTTCATGCATTAGTATTTGACAGATCACGCGGGATTTCAGACATGGTGTCAAAGAGAATGATGCTCAGTATGCTTTGACATTTCATCATGAATAGACTTACTAACGAGCAACGCTTGCAAATCATTGAACTTTATTACCAAAATCATTGTTCGGTTCGAAATGTGTTTCGCGCAGAAAATCCGCTTTTTTATCGACAAATTTTGTTCAGCGATGAGGCTCATTTCTGGTTGGATGGCTACGTAAATAAGCAAAATTGCCGCATTTGGAGTGAAGAGCAACCAGAAGCGGTTCAAGAACTGTCCATGCATCCCGAAAAATGCACTGTTTGGTGTGGTTTGTACGCTGGTGGAATCATTGGACCGTATTTTTTTAAAGATGCTGTTGGACGCACGGTGAATGGCGATCGTTATCGTTCAATGCTAACAAACTTTTTGTTGCCAAAAATGGAAGAACTGAACTTAGTTGACATGTGGTTTCAACAAGATGGCGCTACATGCCACACAGTTTGCGATTCTATGGCCATTTTGAGGGAAAACTTCGGAGAACAATTCATCTCAAGGAATGGACCGGTAAGTTGGCCACCAAGATCAAGCGATTTGAAGCCTTTAGACTATTTTTTTTGTGGGGCTACGTCAAGTCTAAAGTCTACACAAATAAGCCAGCAACTATTCCAGCTTTGGAAGACAACATTTCCGAAGAAATTCGGGCTATTCCGGCCGAAATGCTCGAAAAAGTTACCCAAAATTGGACTTTCCGAATGGACCACCTAAGACGCAGCCGCGGTCAACATTTAAATGAAATTATCTTCAAAAAGTAAATGTCATGGACCAATCTAACGTTTCAAATAAAAAATCGATGAGATTTTGCAAATTTTATGCGTTTTTTAAAAAAAAAAAGTTCTCAAGCTCTTAAAAAATCACCGTTTATTTGAGTCGAAAATTAATTTGTACCAACTTTTATTAACATTTCTTAAGGTTTTTATTTTTGTAAAAAAAAACTGTCAATTCGATTTTTCTCAAAATTTTATCAGATGTTGAAAACGTTACTTTTCGTTGCACAAAATTTTTTTGGAGATGAAACCATTTTTAATTCGTAAAATTTTTGAGGTAACACATTTTTTTCAGCTTTTTTGATTTATAAAAAAACGATAATTGTAAATATACTGGTTTTTTATCACGTTACAATATATAATATAAAATTCAATTCAAGTCTCTAGCGTCATTGGTTCTTTAAATATTCAGGGTTAACCAAAATGTTTACCTTTTTCTTTAAACTGCTTTGGTAAAAAAAACACAAACTCAATTTTCTTGAGAGTCCGTTTGCATCTTTTTACATTATTATATGTATACAAAATGTACCTGAAGTCGATATCTCTGATTCTTGAGCTATGGACGCCGATATCTTTCTAAAAATCATAATATTTTTGAAAAATCACGGGCAGGGCAAATAAAAAACTTAATTTCCAGAAGCACTTTTTTTTAACTTATCAACCATCATTATGTATTTTTGAATGAAAATATTGAAAGAACAATATTAATCATTGAACCAATGGAATATGGAAAAATGTTCTTGCGTCTAAACAGGTAGTTTTTTTATTATGACTTTTACACCTGCCTATACTCCATTTATTAAAGCAACAGAAACGAAAGCCACCTTTAAACAATTGAAAGTACATTAAATGTGTCAAGTGAGTTATTTATACGTTTATTTTCTACATTACTCTACGCTCTGAGTTAGTGACTTCATAAATGTTCGTGACATAATGCCATTTATAGAAAACCTACATATCGTCCCTAGAACGTACCTCTAAATATACATACCAACACCATGTGGCATAATTGTCATTATCATTCTAAGGGTTTTTGTCTATCTAAAGAAGCAAGAAAAATATAGTTTATAATTTTTTATTCTGTCACTTTTAGACTTCACCCCTTATATACGTTCTATTTAAATCTTTCTAGGACTCCACTGACTTTCTTTTTTTACATGATGATGATTAAAAAAAAAACAAAATAGAAGGAAAAATATGCAAACACTCTAAAAGGAGTCCTTTAAAAAAAAAAAGAACTCCACGATGCCATCATAACCTAACTACCATTCACCATAAGTAGGTAAACTATCATCCTGATGTTCCCTCCTTATCCTTTTTCATAACTTTTCCCCTTAAGCGAAAAAATGCCTATTAGCCTAATTTGATGTAATTTTATTGCTTATACAAAGTTTCCATTCATTTTTGTTTTAAATTAAACAAAACAAAAAATAGATATGATTTTTCAAAAGCCACAGAAGCAAGTTTTATAAAAAAATTAAAAATGGATCCAAAAACAACAATAGAAGTCTATCTTATTTGAAGTTTGGAACATAGATACAAACTCGTAAGGACTTATTTCAGATCCTTTGTTTTTTTCCAATCCTTAGTCATGTAAACATAAACCTGATTCTATAGAAAAATATTTAAAAAACTAAGTTTTGAAAACTTTTAAGAGATAAATAATTACTATTTTGAAGCTTTCTTTTATTCATCATTCGTTGAACTTTGAACTTGTTCAGGGAAAATTGAGTTGCAAATAAAAAATATAATGTAAACCATCTTTGGAAACACGCATTTTATGACTGAAATTGATCTCCTTTTGTCTTTCCTCAAGTCAAGGATAATTTCCAAAAAAGTGAAGAAGGAGCAGAGAATCTTCAAAAACTGATACCATTTAATGAAGAAGAAGGCTCAAGGCCCACTCTGCCTTTGTTTTCATTTTTTGGTCCCCCAAAATATCCAACTACCCACTCTGATGGAAGTTTTCTTTGAATTTTTGTTTTCATTCTCGATTTTTTCCTTTTTTGGAATTAAATTTCTCTGCAAAGAAATTTTATTATCCTTATGCCGGATATCTGATTTTTCAGGAGAATTGTGCTGCTGGATGCCCTCTTTCAAGTTGATACTGAGATGGCTATTCGTATAAGAAGGAATATGCCCCAGCAACAAGCTGATGATGGTATGAAGTGGAATGTTTGATGAATGAAAAACCCCCATCAAAGGACAATCGTCCTGCTGGAAGGGATGACAGTGTAGGTTTTAAGAACGAGAGTAGTTCCATGAAAAACTCAAGTATATAATGTTGACGTTAAAAGGCTTTTAATTAAAAAATTGGTTAAATCTTAGTTCCTCTTTTAAAGTTCTTATATTGCAAACCAAAATACCAACCTACCAACAAACACAAATGGAATTCGGAAATCAAAATCCACTTTATTTCGGTTGAAGAAAAAGGTCAGCCTCGTTGTTGGAAAACTTCCTCCAAAAAAATGTCAACGGCACACTTTTTATATACAAACTTATAGAAAATATGTAAGTTTAAAGTTTTTCTTGTGCATTGCCCTGACCTGGATTTTTGCAACAAGAAGCTGCAATAACCACCGAACCAAAGAATCACCATTGTTGTCCCGGATATCGGATTCAACCGACTTTGGAAATTCCTTAAGAGTTTTCTTCCAACCTTTCCTATCTAACTTCCCTCCCAGAGTAGAAGAATGAGAGAATTGAAATAAGCTGGGTTACAATCAACTTTGTTTAGGTTAGAATAAGGTACAAACGTATGTATGTACATAATACCTTAATTTTTTGTTCTCTGTAGAACTTTATAGAACACAGGGTTGTGTATATAGACTTGTACTAACCTACAATTTTCCAGCAGTATGCCCTAAATCTCTATACACACTTTGCACCCACTTCGGAAATTGATTTTGCAACATCATCAACATCATTATCATCATCGGACTTGTGATGGGAACACACACTCGAAAAAGGGTTGCCATGTCTTGAATTAATAACACGTTTGCCTTATACTTGTAGCTCAAACCGGATAGAAGAGAAAGTAGCCCAAATAATAGTTGAATTTTAGTTAAAAAATGTATAGTTTCAGTTTAAAAAAAAAGTAGCCCAAAAATAGCTCAGTTTTGAGCTATGTGAAGCTTTAAATTTGAAAAATTCAATACACAGTTAACTTTTTTGAAATTGTTTAGACCAAAAGAAGCCCAAATAATAGTCCAATTTCTTTTAAAATAATTTGTAGCTTCAGCTTAAGAAACGAGTCTTAATATTTACTCAATTTTAAAACAAAATAACAATCCACGTTTTTTAGATCAAATAATAGTCCAAACAATTTTGTAGCTTAAATTGGAAATAACCCAGCTAGCTACACCGTAGTTTAATTTCAATATAAAATTACAGTTTACATTTTTATCAGAAAATAATAGCCCATTTTATTGTAATAACAAATCTTGTAGCCCAGTTTCATTTAAATGTGTTGTAGCTTTAGCTAAAAAAAATAGTCTTAAATAGCTCAATTTCAAAACAAAATATCAATAAACCGAAAAAATACCCCAAATAATAGCTTTACTTCTCAAAAGTCAGCTATATCGTAGCTCAATTTGAATGCATAATCACAGTATACGTTTTAAAATTAAATAGCACGCAAAGAAGCTCAAATAAACAATAGCCCAATTTCAATATAAAACCACCGTTCACATTTTTAAATTTGGATATACAAAAAGTAGCCCAAATATTGTCTCAATTTTAATAAAATATTTTTGTACCTTCAATTCGAAAAGTAGCCCAGTTTCAATAAAATATCACAGTTAACGTTTTTAAGATCAGATATTCTGAAATGATAGCCCGATTTCAGTTAAACAATTTGCAGATTCAATTCGAAAAAGTAGCTCAAAACTAGCTCAATTTCAATGAAAAATTATCGTTAATGGTTTTAAAATCTGAAGTAGCTTAAATCATATCCCAATTTTTATCCAAAAATAGGTCAATTTCAACAAATAATATTATAGTTCAAATTTAAAAAATAGCTCAGTTTCAATACAAAATCAAAGTTAACGTTTTTAAAATTGGATAGCCAAAACAACCCAAAAAATTGCTCAATTTTTATAAAAAATGTCGTAGCTTTCAATTTAATAAAAAAGACTAATTAATAGTTTAATTTTAATAAGGAATTACAGTTTACGTTTTTAAAATCAGTTAGCTGAAAAAATAGACCAATTTTATTAAAAAATAATTAAGTTTTTGTTCAAAAAAGTTGTCAGGATTTGTATTTATCAATTTCAATTCAAAATCACAGTTAAAGTTTTTGAATTTTGGATATACAAAAAGTAGGCCAAATAATGTCTCAATTTTAATAAAATATTATTGTAGCTTCAATTCGAAAAGTAGCCCAAGTAACAACTCAATTTCAATAAAATATCACAGTTAATGTTTTTAAGAATAGATATCCTGAACAGATAGCCCAAATGATAGCCCGATTTCAGTAAAAAAAGATTGCAGGTTCAATGCGAAAAGTAGCTCAAAAACTAGCTTAATTTTAATGAAAAATCATTGTTAATAGTTTTAAAATCAGAAGTAGTTTAATCATATCCCAATTTGTATGCAAAAATAGCTCAATTTCAACAAATAATCTTATAGTATCCAAAAGAATAGCTCAGTTTCTATACAAAATTAAAGTTGACGTTTTTGAAATTGGATTGCCAAAAAAAGGCCAAAAATAGCTCAGTTTTTATAAAAAGTCTTGTAGCTTTCAATTCTATAAAAAAAAAATAACTAATAGTTCAATTGCAATAAAGAATCACAATTAACTTTTTTTAATCAAATAGCCAAAAAAGTAGCCCAATTGCTTTAAAAAAATAATGTAGCCTTAATTCAAAAAAGTATTCAAGACCATATAGCTCACCCATTTCAATGCAAAATCACAGTTAACGTTTTTAAAATTGAATAGCCGCAAAAGAAGCCGTAGTAGTTTACTTTTTTAAAATGGGATTGCCGAACATTAGCCCAAATCACTGCCCAATATAACAAATAACACCTGTACATTCAATTAGAAAAAGCAGCTCAATTTAAATACAAAAAAATGTTTAGTTTCAGTCCGAAAAAGTAGCTCAAATAATAGCTCAATATTAATTGAAAGTCACCGTTTAGGGTTTATAAGATCAGGTAGCCTAAACAAAAAACCCAAATAGTAGTCCAATTTTACAAAAAAAATATTGGCGCTCCCATTCATAAAAGTAGCCTTAAAAAAAAAAACAAATTTAGGGAAAACCACAGTTGACGTTTTTGAAATCGGAACACCGAACAAGATCACTAAAATAATAACCAAGTTTTAGTAAACGATCGTTTAGCTTCAATTTTAAAGAGTAGCCCAAAAAATAGCTCAGCTTCAATCGAAAATCACACTTATCGATGTTGATGTCGGATAGCCGAAAGAGTTGCTCAAATAATAGCTCAATTTAAACAAAAGATTGATGATGAGGTTAATCGATTTTTTGGATATTGGTTTTGTTTGGGCTACTTTGAGCCCAATTTTCATCAGGCTGCTGTACCTAATTTTTTGTTTACAATTTTGAAAAAGAATACATCAATTTTTATTAAATAGCCCATTTTGTGATAAATAGCCCAATTTCCAATAAATAGCCCAATCTGGCAGCCCTAACTCTATCATCTCTATCCGCACCTTTACACAAATGGGGTTATAAGAGTTTGCTGTAAATTGATTTTCCTTGCATAAATAATTGTTGGCCTCTGATGATTTATAACACACACACACACTGCATTCGTTAATTTATACAAAAATCAACTTTCAAAATTTAGCAAAATGAATAAAATCAACAAAAAACGAAAAGGACGAAAAGGATACAACAAAAAAAAATTATCAAATATATGGTTGAAGAGTTAAATCTCCGGTTAAATTATGTGCATTAATTTTTCACATGGAGTAGCTGTGGCATACTTCTCACATATAATATAATCACAATGAATGCTATACTCTCTGTTCTAGGGTTGGATGATAGGGTTGGATGATAGCATTACAATTTATTCCGGATCTGTCATATAACCACAATGTAAATTGGGACAGCAAAAAAAAATGTCACATGTTATAATCGTATACGGGAAAGTTGAGTGTGATAGGAAATTACAAAAAACACAAAAAATAAATCAAAATCGAAAAATAAAAGAATAAAATCGGTTTAGTTTGCATTATCGATATCATATGAAGTGGCAGTAGTGAACTGATTTAAATCTGTGGTTGACGGGTGTCGGTCAGGCAGTGTGTGGTGAAAATGGTGGAATGGCGTAGATAAATCGGAAATAAATTTTCTCTAGAATATGACAGTAAATTCACTTGAATTTTATTCTATGGTTGCTGTCAAATTGAGCAAAATGAGCTGAGTGTGTAATGTCATTATATTTAGGACAGATTTCATACAATTTAAAACTTCAAATTTTGAGCTCGATTCTGATAACATATAAATACGTACGCTATTTATAATAAAAATTCTTCGAAACGTGACATGTTTTGAAAATCGTTCAATATTGTTCTAATTTAAGAGATCATTGAACATTTATTTGACAGATGAGTGATTTGAAGGTTATTGTGTCCATTAATTTGAAATATGAAGCATTTTTCAAGTGGCAGTAAATTATAACTAGGCAGGCAGATCAAAAATAGTCACATAGAATTTTCTAGAAATCTCATACAAGAGGAATATTTTTTATTTTAACATTTGAATGTCTTACAGTTAAATAGAAAACTATAACTTTTCAATGAAAATAATTTTAATTGATTCGATTTGGCAAATTGAAAAATTTGACATTTCTCACGTCATGCTTCCAGTTTCATAAAATCTATAGAGTTTCAAATTAAAGGTAGTTTTCGATGACTTTACCTCATAAATCAGCTTAATTTGACTGAAAACCATGTCACGAAACCGCTCACCAAAACTCACCATGATTTGGTTAGCGATAGGCAAAGTTCTTTTAAGCGACGCGGATCTACATAACTGTCACATAATTTTTTGCAGAATTTTATGCCTGATTCAATTTTTTGGACAGATTTTGTGCTTTTTATTTGTACAAATTTTTTTCTGATTGTTCACTAAGCCCATGGACTCACCTTTGGCCACTAAAAGTTGAATAGTCGACTTGGAAGGACGACTTATGTACTCTTATAAAAAATTCGTAACGTATGTGCTGATTGACGCTGTAACATGTCATAATGATTTAGCTTTAGTGACTAGTTAAAAGATGATGTGTTGACAGAAAGTAAAAGAAACAAGATAGCTGCTTCGAACTGTCAAAATCAACTGGTCCCTACTTACTTACTTAAGGTGGCGCTACAGCCCTGTGTGAACTAGGGCCTCACCCAACAAACTTCTCCATCTAGCTCGGTCCATAACTAGATGTCTCCAGTTTTGCGCTCCAAGTTAGGTGAGGTCACGTTCCAATTGTGCCCGAGACCTGATCCGCGGTCTTCCTCTACTGCGCTGTTATATGGGTGTGGATTTGTAGACTTTCCGGGCCGGAGCTTTGGTTTCTATGCGCTCTACGTGACCAAGCCATCTTAGTCGTTGGACTTTTACCCTTCTGGCCAAATCTACGTCGTTGTACAGCCCGAACAGCTTGTCATTCCATCTTCTCCTTCACTCTCCTTTGATTCATACGGGACCGTAGATCACAAGAAGAACTTTTCTATCGAAGCGACCCAAGGTGCTTTCATCCGCTTTTGTCATAGTCCATGCTTCTGCACCGTATAGCAGGACGGAAATGATAAGGGTCTTAAATAGCAACGCTTTGGTCCCTCGAGAGAAGACTTTACCACTCAATTGCTTTCTTGCCCAGTTAGCAAGAGTTATATTCTGCGTTTGATTTCAGCGCTGGTGTTGTTTTCTGCGTATACAGCGGAGCCTAGATAGACGAAGTCCTTGACTACCTCAAAGCATGTACTTTGTTTTGCCCTCATTAACCGTTAAACCCATTTTAGCCTCTTCTGCTTAAATACTCACCAAAGCCCCATTGACATCACGCTGAGTTCTTCCGATTTTTTCAATGTCATCAGCATATGCCAGTAATTGGACAGACTTTTGAAAGATAGTGCCTATAGTGTTGACGTTTAAGCTCTCCACTATTCTTTTAAGCACGATGTTAAGAAAATCACACGAAAGCGCATCACCTTGTCTAAAACATTTTTTGACTTCGAAAGGTTCTGCTAAGTTGTTTCCAACCGTCAACCTGCACAACAAAACTAGACATGGCCCTATACAGCTCGTCCCTGTAGATGCCGTCATATGCGGCCTTGAAATCGATGAAAAGATGGTGGGTGTCAATTTGGTGTTCTTGGTGTTTTTTTTCCAGGATCTGCCATAATGTGAATATTTTATCAACTGTGGACTTTCCTGGTCTAAAACCACACTGATAACGAACTATCAGGTTGTTGGAGATGGGTTTAGACGTTTACATATTACGGCAGAGAAGATTTTATAGGCGATGTTAAGAAGACTGATTTCTCTATAGTTGGTGCAGTTTAAAGGGGTCTCCTTTTTTCAGAATCGGGCAAGCAATACTGAGGTTCTATGCATCGGGCATGCTTTCTTCCGACCATATCTTACACATAAGTTGGTGCATGCTCCTAACCAACTTATCTCCAGCTGCTTTAAAGACCTCAGCGATCTGCTGCAGCGGCTTTGTTAAACTTCAGCTTAGATATGGAAATCCTTTCTTCGTCTAAGTCGGGAGGACGGGATTGTTGGCTTTCTTTATCTATGTTGAATGGATCATCTTGCCTGACAGCGTAATTCAGTTCGTCGTAGCCGTTATACAGTCTGCAGAAGTGGTCCTTTCATATCCTCAGCATGGACTGCGTTAATTTACCTGTGAACTTCGTTTTACCTGTTTCGAACTTCATTGCTGCTTTTAAACCTCTCAACATCTTCGACTGCACGCTTCTCATGCAATCTCTCTTTCCTTCTGAGAAGTCGGCGTTCACACGCCTCTTCTGCTCATAGAGCTCATGAGCAGCTCTCGTCCTTTTATGCAGCGCCGCTTTGCGTGCCTGTTGTTTGGGTGCATTTGCCTACCGACATTCCTCATGAAACCAGGGTTCCTTGTTGGTGGCTGTTTGAAACCCAGCACATCTAAGGCTGCTTTTCTGATTGCATCTTGGCAATGTTGCTACTGGTTTTCGATACATTGTGTTGGCGGCAGAGAACTTCAAGAGAATTTACTTGTAACTCTATCGGAAAATTATTTGGCGATCTCTGGCTATTATAGCCGTTCGACGTTGTACCTTCTCCTAGCAACTCCCTGTTTTGCCTTGGGTCTGGAAATCCGAAGTGCTACTTTGGCTACAACGAGGTAGTGGTCCGAATCGATGATAGCTCCTCGGAAAGTTCTACCTCCATGATGCTGAAAGCGTGTCTGGCGTCGATCGCAATATGGTCAATCTGGTTGACGGTAGATTGATCTAGAGAACTCCAAGTTCGTTTGTGGATATTGAGGTGTGGAAAACGCGTACTAGCTATCATGACGTTTCGCCCTGCAGCAAAATCTATGAGCCTGAATCCGTTGTCGGAAGTGTTGTCGTTCAGGCTATTTTTCCCGATTATTCCACCAAAGATGTCTTCCCTTCCTAGCTTGGCATTAAAATCGCCCAGGACAATTTGAATATCGTAGCTAGCACCCTGTTCATATGTTTTGTCTTTGGTGTTGTCGTCTTTCTCTTCTGTGGGGTTTGCGGGCATATCAGGCTAATGTTGCCAAATTTTGCCTTGATGCGTATGGCCATGAGGCACCTATAGCTCAACAATTCTTACCTAAGTCTGGCTTCAATGACGAAGCTGCATCCCAATAAGCTCTGTTGGTTTTCGTGGTAGCAGTCACCATTGTAAATATCACAACAATTTCCGGTTGTCAATTGTTCAAGTTGTTCTATTGACTACTTTTTTCACTATCCAGTGGTCAATTTTTAAAAATAAAGTTGACAATTTTGGTAGTCAATGCGACAATTTGGCCAAATTTCAGGTTGACTGTCGACGATTGTTAATTTATGACAACCTTTTTTTATATTGTACTGAGATTTACTTTCTCTGTGAAATTTTTTGTATCTAATTCCGTTTTTTAGCTTCTCCTTTGATCCAAGTTCCAATTTCAATCAAAGTAACTATAAACTCAAGTCTGAAGTTTAAATTAAAGTTACATATCTATTTTTAGACAGATGAAATAATAACTGACACATACCTTCAACACGTTCGGTTTATTAAATTTTTCATATAATATAACTTTCATATCCATAAAATCCATCAAAAACTTTATACAAAATTGAAATGAAATGAAATGAAATGAAATAAAAAAACTTAATAAACTTTTATCAATAAGGTTTATTGATTGTGAGTTGTACCAACAGAAGAACATCCGGAGTTGTTTTTTTTTTCTCAAAAGAAGTTTAATAAAGGAAATGAAAGAAAATCATGTTTCATCCTCTTTTTCTCTTTTTCTCGGCATGTGATGACTGACTCCATCTGTTGGCTATACTCGAATATAGGCCGGACTTTTGCTTCGAAAACAATCTCATGTGAAGTATTCCTTAAATGAAGTAAAGTAGGTATTCTATCCAATTACCATTATTGAACGAGCTCCACAGGCATTTATCGATCTGATTCCGTTTATTAACAATCGGAATGAAAAAAAGGACGAAAAGCACAGGAAAAGTTAAAAAAAAAAATGGAAAAAGGTGTACAGTATATAAATCGAGAGTCCTTCGACAAAAGGCGCACAGGCACAGGAAGACACGAAGATGGTTTGACAGAGGGATGAAAAGGAACGAATGTACCTAAGTGTTATCTCAGCCATTCGGAAAAATCATTTCCACACGTATCACTGACTTTTCTCGAAACCATCATCCATATACACCCTCAGACGTTTTTCAATGTTCATTTGTTAGTTCTTTGGCCCACATAAATTCCAGTGCCAGCTTTTAACCAACTATGGCCATCAACACGAATGATGGACGAAACGTCTCTATCTCTAGCAAGGATTATAGGTAGGGATTTGAGTTGACAGAGTGTGGGTGGGATGATTTTTAAAATGATGGGAGTTAAAAGAGATGTGAAGTTAAGATATCGTATTATCTCTTACAAACAGACATAACGGCAACACCCCCATAAAAAAACATAAACTTACATCAGGCTTTTGAAAGTTTGTTTGTTTGTTTTTGACACAAGGATTCATTTTCTGTTAAATATTTCTGTTGTGTCTTATAATTTTTCCTCTTTCTGAGTTCCGATGTGGAAACTAAATAGAAAATTGTATATTTCCATAGTCAAAGGCCTGTTCGCAGTCAAACTCAAAAATTCCTATCAACAAAGTGCATAATTGTACCTAAAATCTATTTGGACTACTTTGTAAGATTATTTTTGATAAAAGGTTTAATTTGGTAGATTGGGAAATATTGTACGGTTTTAAGAAATGTATGTCCTTTTTTCTCTAATAATTGGCCTTTGGTGATGTATAATATCTTTTGGAGCTACAAACAATTTGTGTATTTTTATTGTATTTTTGTATACGACAAAGATATTTATTACATTTGTGTGCTCTGCTGGTTCTCCATTGATGTCCTGAGAGTCCTGTTTTTCTAAATTGCTTCGAGAATCGAGAACGCAAAACAACTCATTCATCATCAACAAAAGCAGAAACAGAAATAGTAGAAACAGAACTTGGAAGCTGAAGCAAACATGAGGAAAGAACCGGGATGCTGGTAGAAGCTTCTGTTGCTGCTTCTGGTCCTGATTCTAGTCCTGCTGAATTGATTTTGTGTATGCTGAAAGGATATAGAAATTATTGTGAGAGCATAGAGCAGAGCGCCATAGTGGTGATATCGTATAGGTTATAGAGACTTTGGTATATAGTGTTAAGCTCCTTCTGGCCTGAAAGCGTAAGTGTAAGCTTTTCCTCTTATTTTCTTGGAAAATCCCACAGAATGAAAGAAAGAAAATGAGGGTAGATGAAGAATATTTCATATCAAGTTGATAGATTTAGGACATTAGAGACACAGTTCTTTATATTTTTTGAGGGCGACATGTTTTTTTTTTTGAACACTTTATGCTCGGAGTCGTTGTCGTGGCCGTAGTCGTATCTATGTATGAAAAAATTGTATTGTATTTGATTTCAATGGAAACTGAAGTGACTTTTAAATGAATTTACCACCATTTTGTTGTTGTTGTTGTTATTTTTGTTGTTGTTGTTGTTTTTGTCACTTTTGTCGCTTATGAAATGAATGTTTGAAAAAATGTTGACCTAGAAAAGACAAACACAGATGGTGATTTGTTTGAAGGAAGAAATGAATCTCTTCTTGGGCTCATTTTGATTAAGATTGAAAGTGTTACATATAAATTATTTGTTTTTTTTGTTTGTTTTTATATTTATTTCTTTTAAGAAGATTTGCTGGGAATTAATTTATTGACACTTAAAGAAGGATTAGATTTGTATATGAGATAAATTTGTTACAGTTTTTAGCTTTGACTATTTTTCTGAGAGCTATGAGTAGGTACCTACCATTTACTAGTTTTAATTGTGAAGTATGCTTTGAGCATTAGTTTCAAAGACATATGAAAATATGGAAGGTACACAGATTCTTAGCCTTGGAAAAATGTTTAGAAAATAACCAAAAAACGATGACCGAAAAGTAAATCGTGCGTAAATAATTCGGTTTTCAGGGAAAGCTAACGATAGATTCGGTCTTTTGTATAGGTATGTATGTACCTTTCAAACTAAAGCCCTGACAAGCTTAAAGATCGCATAAACCTCTATGAATCCATCGTTTATAAAATTAAAACAAAAAATGTGTATGGAGTAAATTGTACCTGTTAGAAATATACAATTTTTAACTTCCCATAGGAAGTTATTGTAATGGGTCTGATTTGTCAAATTGAAAATTTTGACATTTCTCCACGTTACAAGGTACCTAGAGTCGAAATAAAAGATTTTTAGAGAGTTGTCTGTGCGTGCATGTGTACGTCCGTAAGATTTTTCGTCCTCCATACCTCAAAAACCAATAGCGATGTCGACTTCAAATAAATTTCTTTATACAGATAATGATGCAGAAAGATGCAGAAAAGATTCTACACAAAATTTGGGGGTGGTTTTTTTACCATAACAGTTAAAAAAAGTGAACATTTTGGTTAATCATAAATATCTCACGAACCAATGACGCTAGAGACTTGAATAAAATTTCATATTATTAGGTATATCGTAACGTGATACAAAACCAGTACATTTTTGGAAAAAATTCCAAGTAGCAGTTTTATTAATCAAAAAACTGAGACAAAAAATTTTATACACAAAGAATATTGTTTTTAACATCTGGTAAAATTTTGAGAAAATCGAATGACAGTTTCTTTTTTATAAAAAATAAAAACCTACAAAAAACTAAAAAAAGTTGGTAAGAATTGATTTTCATCTCAAATATCTTTTTAGAAAAAATTTTTTTCTTTTAAAAAATATT
This sequence comes from Eupeodes corollae, assembly GCF_945859685.1. Taxonomy (NCBI): domain Eukaryota; kingdom Metazoa; phylum Arthropoda; class Insecta; order Diptera; family Syrphidae; genus Eupeodes; species Eupeodes corollae. Next base: position 147,220,166 of record NC_079148.1, read on the forward strand.
GTTGTTAACATTCAGAAAAAAAATTGAGAAAAATCGAATTTACAGGTTTTTTACAGAAAATAAAAACCTACAAAAAATAATAAAAGTTGAATAAAAAATAATTTTTAAAAATCTTTTGAAAAATTAAAAATTTTGGCTTCAAACTTTTTTTTTTCTCACAGAAAATATTGTTTTTCACATTCAGTACATTTTTTTATAAAAATCCAACAGTCATTTTTTTCATACAAAATTAAAATCTACAAAAAATAGTTTTCAAATTTGGTAAATTTCTATTTATTAATATTTGTTAATATAACAAATTAACATTTTTAAGAAATACAAATAAAATTGGAAAAAATTGGTTTTCGACTAAAAATCTCGTTAACAAAAATAGATTTTGTAATCAAACTATTTCATCATTTGCAAAATATTATCGGTATTTTGTATTTTTTTTTGGAATAATTCAACTGACATTTTTTTGACAAAATACAAAAACCTACAAACTTTTAAGCAAGACAAATCTACAGACGGGATGGGAAGTTATCAGTGTGAGTCACATCCTAGCCTGTTTTTGAATTTTCAAATAATTTCGTCAAGGTGCTTGAACTTTCGATTTCTAGTCTTTAATGGCAATGGTGTATTCAAAAATGCATCGAGTTACAAAAAAAAGAAGAGCACTTTGAAGTTGCGCAATAATTTCAAATATGTAAGTGTTGTTTATTAACATTTTATATAATTAATTTATAGACAAAATAAAAAAATGGGACGAACCTTAAATTAAAACATAAAATAAATGAGAAATAAATGAGTTTTGATTCACTGGGTGTTGCCTCCCCTACCATCTATCAAAGCTTTAATTCGCCTCGGGATACCTTGAATAAGGTTTTTTAGAGATCACGTCGTTCAAATTATTGCACGCCTCAATCTGAGCAGATTTTGGCCCGTTTAGTGTGTTGGGAAGTTCGGGTCGCTTTGCCTTCATTTTTACCAGCGTATCCCAAATATGTTCAATAGGTTTCATGTCCGCGTTGATGGTAGGCCAAGCCATCACATCGATTTCTACTTGTTGCAAGTAGTCAGTAATGCACCTAGAGAAATTTTCACCAATAATTGGTCCGAAAGAAAGCACATATTCTTCCAAAATGTTGGTGATGTAATAAATGTAGTTCACCGATCTTCCATTGTAAACGGCTCATTTGTTCCGTGCACGGAAACTCCTCCCCACATCATGAAGAAACCTCATCAGAAATTTGTCCCCTTTGGAATTGTTGTCGAATTGTATCTCTCACATGATGTTCTCCACACTTTGCTACGTTCATCTGGTGAGAGTTGACAAATCCTGGATATATCAGTGAAAAGAACTATACTCTAGTCGGCCTCAGTTTAATCTTGGTAAAGTCAAGCAAAGTGAGTGTTGGCATACGACCACTATACTCCATCTCACCGTTTGAGCATTCACAGTCTTTATGGCTGAATCACAAACACGCTTCAGATTCAGCCTTGCCTGACGTTTACGAGTTTAGCCATAGGAATTCAATGCGTGCTATCACAATGTAGCTTCGACCTCCAGTTTCATTTGACAATCGTAAGGAAAAGAACGTAATGTGACTCCAAACGGAAGATGTAGTTCAATTATCTGAACATTTGCTTGTCTAAGAGCTCAACAGTTGTAAAAAAATGTCAACAAACAAAATATTTGATCTCTGGAGTGATGAAATAATAGAAATGTTTGTGATTAAGCCATTGAAGTCCCAAATATCTCTGTAAAAATAGAGCGGTATATTAACAAAATAAAAACAACACATCATAAAGTATAACTGTTCCACTTTTTGTGTAACCCAGTACACGTGCAACCGTTTTACACTATTATTTCCGACGGTCCTATACTCGAGGTACTAACTGAGCTCCGGAATTTGTTCCTACTTCCTCTGTAATGAACACAAAATTAACACTCAAACTGGGTAAACGCTAAAGAAAATTTGCTTTTTTTTTAGTTTATTGAATCATACAAAATTTATATGCATTTGGCTTAGTTTTTACATTAATAATATTGAACAATAACTTAAATTAAAACATTTTTTTGGCACAAAGGAAGCCTAACTTTATACATTGATGAATTACAAAAATTAACATGTGTTTAACATGAGGTCGATTTCTAAAAAAAGAGTGTCGTTGGCGAGGTTCATCTCGTGTTGTTTAGTCCTGGTTGTGATGATAGAGGTTGGTTGGGTGTGGTGGCGTTAAGTCGCGGTAGTATGCTGACTCCAGGCCAGCATAGAAGGAGACGTCGTCGTCAGTGGGGAGCTTGTCCAAGATATCCATACCACAAAAGTATCTCGGGTCCGGGTGTCGTTCCTGATTGGCCCTCCTTCTCATTAATTGGTTAGGGTGGTTGGCGACTTTGGCGATTATCTTCCTTGCTGCCTGTGCAAGGAATTGGTCAAGTGGCTTGATTTCAGCTTCTTCGTAGACTCTACGATTACTATAGTGCTTTTGTCGTTGACGGTCGAACTGTAGATTGGTGCATATCCTTAGTATCTTCCTCTCAAAGACATTAAGTCTTTCCATCGCAGTTTTTGATATGGTGAACCATATCGGAAAACCGTAGGTGATAACCGGTCTTAGCAGTTGTTTGTATAATACAGTTTTCTTCTTCTAGAGAGGATGAACTCGATGGAGTGCGATGTTGGCTTTCGTTATCACAGCGTTAGAGTGTGGGATGAAAAACAGCAGTTCAATGAAGTGTCTATACCAGTTCCGATATGGAGGTAACTATCCTTATTCCCCACTTCTGCTAGTACTCGGAAATTCTGCTTAGTTGTGTTTCTACCCTTCGGGCTGCAATCGTAGGAAACATGGAGGACGAATAGGTGAGTGAGTCATCAGCAAACAGCAGGTTCCCACAATCCGTTGGCACTGGCTGGTTAGATGTCATCAGGCTGAAGAGGAACGGTCCAAGTTTCGATCCTTGGTTAACTCCGGACTTTACGTCTCTAATCGTTGACTTGCAACTATCTATTTCTACGAAGAATAAGACTATTTGGTGTTAGAAATTTACTTCTATATGAAATATTCTGTAAGACTTCACTGTGAATTAAAAGCAGGTCAATGGCAAAAGCTACACCACATACATACATGTGTTATGTTTTATTGTTCAGGCTCTAGTTGATATAGAAAAGAAATCGTAAATGTAGCTTCAATAATATGGCGGCTATCAAACCATTAGTATACTAATTGAAAGACCATCTACGAGCAAGTTATTATTATCGTACATTCAAACTGATCACCATAATTTTGTTTATCTTTTTTCTTTTGAATCGAAGAAATTTAATTTGTGTGTGTGGTTGTCTTTGTTTTGACAAGTGGAAATGTCAAACTGTGTTGATGTTCACATCAAGCGAGGTTTAAAAATGTATAATGAATAGTTTAACTTTAGAACAATGCTTCCAAATTTTTTAAATTTTCTTTGAACAAAATTAAATGCATTTATAAAGTTCATTGTGTACTTTCTCCATTTTAAGATATTAAGCGAAAGCGTTAAGCGCTTAATCATTTTAGTGATAACTTTATTTCAATAGATGGTCCTATTGAGGTGCAACTAACCAAATTTGGTTTATTTTGATAATACCGTTTTAACTCAATGATACATATTTTACCACAAACCAGCAACTTTTCAGTCATTAAAAATAATATTCAAACCACTATAAACGTCCTAAAGTTCCGAAGCTCTTTGAAAAATGAGACTTTCTTATAGGGTTACAGCTATAGAAAATTTGTATTATTGATAAAACAATTATTTTTCTTCTTTAGAAGTAAAAAAAATATAAACAAACTTCTGTGGTAATTTCTTAATCCATACCAAAAGAAATTCAATACACATCTTTTGAATCTAAAGAAAACAGGCCTTAAATGGCACTCCTGATGGACTCTACGCAATTTTTAAATAACATATTAAAAAAAAAACTCTTGAAGGACTCTTATTAAATTATTAGACCTTTTGAATGATATACATATAGACGATGTTGAAATCCTTTTCAGGTTGATACGAGTATAGTCGTAGAGTCTTTTAGGTTGTTAAGTAAAATTCTCTAAGATTCCGATATTGACAGTTTTTATTCAAAATGCTCCAATTTTGTTTGCTGAAATTCATTAACTTATGGTGATAAGAAAGAACTCAATTTACCCCAAGAATATTAATTTTACAAATATATTAGAAAATAAAAGATAAGAGTATTTTGTGGTCCATAAAATTTATTGAGTACAAAATTTAAATAACATAAGCTCCAGTTTTTCAGTTAATCAGAATAAGTAAACTTTAGAAATAAAGCAAATTGAATGGAGAAAAATCCTAAACGCTATTTAATATTTACGTATTTAAGTTTTTTCTCCTGTTATACTTATGAGTTAACTAAGATTTTAACATACTCTATCCCCACTCTGAAAAGCTAGACATTAAAGACTATACCAGGCACTAAAGGTAGCTTCTTTTCTTTTTTGGTCTAGTTTGAAAAACATGAATTCCTATTTAAAAAAAAACTCTAATATACCATATTTTCAATGAAGACATTATCTTCATAATGTATACTTTCAAAAACTAATTTAAAGTTCTCTGATAAGCAAATGGCACACATAAAAAGAAGACAAAGACTTGAATACTAAAAGAAAAACTCTGATGTCCATAAGCATAAAACTATATAAATGTCAAACTTAACCATTCTTGTACACTTAATGGAAATTGAAAAACTAAAATAAAAACTACATTGTATCCAATTTCAGAATATTAAAAAAAAAAAATAACAGAAAAACATAAAAACTTATAAAGAAGTATTTCTTGTCGTTTGCAACTTGTCCAAGGTCTAGGTACATGCAGAGATGCAGACAAAGATACAAAAGTATCTATGAAATCTTTACTTTACTGTTTGTTATTGTTTTCTATAAAAGTACGAATTGAATGGATTTGGTAATGGATGCACAGCACATGTCACGCAAATTCTCAATTTGTTTTTTTTTTTTCAACAACACGACAAAATTCACAAATATAAAAATGAAAGGATAAAAATAGAGAATTGAAATGAACAACAAAAGTTTTATCGTCCGTTTTGAAAATAACTATCCCTGGCACAGCTATTAAGCCATTTAGAAAAGAATCAAACATTTGTGTGTGTCAAAACTATGCTCGAGGCGACTAAAATACAATCAGAGTCCAAAAAATGTCATCGTCTCGACAATCTGCAGGATTCGAAAGGACGAAAACGACGATGACGACGAAAAAAGGACATGCAATCAACACATTGATGATGCAACAAAGGACACCCCAAACAAAAAAGAAACACAACTTACTGGAGGATATATATTTTCATTTTTCTTTTTAAGTTTTATATATCAACTTGCACATATATACAATGTATCTAATAGAATGCGAATCTATATTTATGTATCTTTGTCAATTGAAATAGAGAATTGTATCTGCATCAATTCATTTATATGTCCTTTTGTTAGAAGGACAGGACATTGTATCTAGTGTGTGCAAAAGGACATTTGCATATACTATACATCACATATGTAGATTTATACCATATCAAAACTTGATTTGTCTCGTGCTGTCTTTAAATTTAATTAATGCAGCAAATTGACAATGCAGTCCCATGTTATATCCTACACCCAAACAAATTGCATTAGTCTATTTAATTGATTGAAATTTGTTATCATAGACAACGAACGAAACGGAACGGAACGGTGCCCGAATGCCCGAAGGTGAATTTATCAATTGGATTGATTTGTTGCAGCCAGGTTTATATATATAGTAGATAGCTATTAGCTAAGGTATAAGGTACCTATAGTTGGACTTTGTATTTATTGAAGCTTATGATTTAATTGTTTCATAGAAGATCATTATACATCAACAATAAAATAATTACATAGACCATTAAATTGTTTTCATATAGAAATTATAAGTTTTGAGTTTTAATCTTTTAGCCAACAGGTAGGTTTTCGTGTTTTTTTTATGTTTAAGCTTAATTGTGAAGCCATAAGCGTTGATTTTTAACATATTGTCAGATTAGGGTAATTAGTTAAACTCCTAATACAAATTTAAGTGCCTTATATCATGCAATCATAAGTCACCTTGTTTTTATATACGACGGCAAAAGGCTATAGTTTTGGCCTAAAATAGATTTCCAGATAGACTTTACACAATGTTATAAATATTTTCGTGGAACGTGAAAGACTGATGACTCAGAACTGTGCTGTTGAATAGAAAATTATTTTATTAAAAGAACTGGACCTTAATGACTCCCTTGAGGAACTCAAACTTTGTGAATGGTGTCAGTAAGGTTGTGCAGGAATCTATTAAGGTTGATATGTGGGAATTTTAATAACTAACGATTAACACATATTATAAACCTTAACTTTGTGCAAACAAAAGATAGAAATTTATAGCTTAAGTTAATCTTCCATTACCAAAATATGAAAAATTGAAAAATTGTTTGTCGCGAATTTCAATCTGATTATAATGAACTGTCAAACTCAATTCGTGTCTTACATACGATCCACACTTTAACGAGTATAATATTTGCGCTTGTCTTAAGCATCTTGCACATGAGCTACGAACTACAACCTGCGAATTGTGGTGGTTCTCATATTTTGACTTTTCTTTCTCATAAGCTTTATTTCTATTCGAAGACATCGACGAATAACTTCCCTTTTCTCCAAATTTTTCTGAGTCATGATCTTTCACACAAAAACAAAAGAAGAGTGTTATAATTTTGAGGTTAAGTTGCTCGCGAATAATTTATTCGTTGCAGTGTGGATGGTATGTGGAACGGAAATAGAATTTGACAGTTCGTAGCAACCACACCGCAATTCGGCAATTCCAAATTGATTTTACAAAATTGTCTTTTATTAGAGAACAAAATGCAAATTTTATTACCCTAACATTAGTGTCAATTGGTTTCTTATAATTTTAATGTGTTTTTGTTGAAAATTGACGTTTTGAAATGTGTTAAATGACGTTTGGTTGTCCATTCGTTCATTTGTTGTTCGCTTTCATGTGCAAAGCCCTTTAACTTGCATTCTAGTCTTGCATCTAGTTGTGCATCTGTAATGACGAATAAAAATAAATTGTCACAAGTCCCATAAGTTACCAAATTAGGAATAGAAGTGAAAAGTTGAAAAGACTGGTTTTTTTTTTCTTTCCACAAGTTTATTTTGACATAAGAATCTCGAAGCAAAAAGTTACAGTTTATGTTATCTCCTAAATACTGCCACATAGATTTTTAAAAAGGTTATTAGAAGGGTTATAAAATTCAATAAATATCTGCGGCGGCAGTGAAGTGCTTCATATTGTTTCACGAGATTCTTAAGCTCCCCAAGCTTTTTTTTCGAAAATTAGAAGAAAACTATTTTTTGACAATTTCCTATTTTTTAGCTAGTTGCATACACGGTCCACTATTTTGACCAATTTCATTACGTTTTTCAAGAGTGTATCGTCCATTTTTAAGTAATGGTGATCTTTTCACTTTTAAATGTCAAAAGATGTCACTTTCAAAAATGACAGCTGCCAAATACTATTCCAGTCTTTATGTGACATTTAGTATAAAATGCATGAACCTCGTAACATTTTAGCTGTGAAATAGTATTTCAGTATTTTATGTGACTTTCAGTAAAAAAGGCATGAACCCCCACATATTTCTTTAAGAAAAGAACTCAATTCGGATTACCAATTTTTAAACACTTTTTTAAATTGAACTAATTTTAAAATAAGTGTATCATTAGTATGAACATTGCGTCAATTAGGAAAAAGGTCCTGCTGAGTTCTTCCTTGCAACTCAACAATATGAAATCCCTGAAGCAGGACCAAAGAAATTAAATTGTTATCTCAAACTATTTACATAAACAATTTTCCACCATCTCGTAAACTGCACATAAATAAATAATAAAAACCATCGCCAGGCACATTCTTAAAAAGAAAAAAAAAAAAACTTCAAGACGTTTTTTCTTCTTATGACTTCGTTTACAAAAAGAAAATACTATTTATAAAAAACAACGACACAGTGCTGCCCCTATAGTGTTCCATCCAAAATGATAACATTTACTTCGCTGCTTGTCAAAACACAAAAACAAAAATACTGGGATGGTTGTCATTTTTTTTTCTTATTCAAAATTTACCCTACCCTGGCCCTGACAGACAGAATGAATTATTTATAACAAAAAGTAAGTTGAAAACCCTATTTGCTGTCTCGTTATTCATTTCTATTTTTCTACATTTTTGTTTTGTATACCTTCCCACCTCTCGATCATTTAATTTAAACATCATTTCAAGTCGCATAACAATAAAAAGAAAAGAATGAACAAAAACAAAATAAGTGTAAGAAAATAAATGCCCTTTTGGTTGTATCGTTTTCTTAGATTCCTCTCAAGCCCACCCAACTAAACAATTTTTACATCCAAAAGGGAGAATGTCAGGAAAAATAACAAAATTATCTTCTTCCTTCATTCATTTTATATACCCTGTGCTATTTTTTCATATCAAAAGTACCATAATTGTATTAGAGCCAAGAAAAAATAAAGAAATGTTTAAAAAATATCTTCCGTCATCACCACCTCTATAACTCCAGCAGCGCCCCCAACATCATTTCGAAAGAAAAAATAAAAAAACAAAAAAAAAACTCTTATACGACTATCATCATTCATAGCCAGAACGCCAAGCGGACATATTTCCATATTTTCGCTTCACAGAACGAGCAAGCAAATTCCATCCAATTCAAAACGTGTTAACTAAGTCCCTTGGCATATCCGGTTAAAATGAAAGAATCAAAAACCTTCTTTTTATACATATACAACATTCCACACCTCTACAGCCCCTCAACACTCCCCGTTTACCGTATGATCCTTATGAAAAATTCACAAACAAAGGAAAAATTTGCATAATCCTTCAGATGAATCGATTTCACTATGATGATGGCGGTGTGGCTCTTCCTTTTTTCGTTTCCTTTATTTTTGTTTCCTCAGTTTGGAATGGTAAAAAAAAAATTTAAATCAATTTTTACTTTACGTAGTAGGTAAGGTACCTTAAGGAAGGTGTTTTCCCAAGCCTCCTACTTTCCGCACTTCCCCCTAGTGACAACCTGAAGAAACGATTTTTACATTTTCCGCTGCTGAATTCATTCTTTTTCGTCAATGTTCGTTTTTGTTCTTTCAATTTGTTCTTCTTTCTTTTTTTTCGGTAAAATTTGATCTGTTTTTCACTCACATTATTTGCTTCCGGTTCCAGATGTTTCCAGATGTGTGTTCTTATTCGGATCCTTCTCAAACTATTTTATCTTCCCTTAACATTTTTTTTTTTGAAAAAGAATCCATTTGCCATTTATATTTGCATTCGATGTCATTTGTCATGTAATATACGTTGTGTATATAAACGTATAGAGGGCGTAGGTGGATTCATTCCGCCATCTTTATTTTATTTTTTCCTCAGTATTTTCGATTAAATTTTTGACAATCCTTAAATAAATATTGTAGTCGTTCATGCTTTCAATAAGTCGAATTTTTCATTTGAATTGGAACGGCAAAGGTGTGTTTATTTGAAATAAAAGCTGATATTGAGAGAAAAGGATAATAAGCTCAAGACAGTATTCTCATGGGACCGTTTTAAAACAACTTTTTTTGACATTTTCGCTTTTACTCATTTGAAAAAGTAATACATAAATGTCTGCACATATTTCTGAATAAGATATATGTAACTTTGAGACGTCACAATGAGTCGTCTCAAATAATCAAATCCAATGAAAACTGACTAAAGGAATTTGAACACTAATCTAATATTACAAACATCTGACAGATGACGGACGACAGATTTAAATTTTGCTAAAACAAATTGACTTTGGTATCACCCTCTCTTAAAATTGAGGTTTAAATCCATTCTGGTTAATAGTTTATTTTTAATCGTGCAAAGTTTGTAGTCATATTCAAAATACCCGTAAATTTATTTTGATATAAAAAACTTTGTCCACATTACAACCTTTTAAGGAATCTCATTCTAACATATTTTCAATATTTTCGTGTCTTTTGAAACTATGAAGTAAAACAGAAAATTTAGATCCACACTATGCAGCTCATTTCCACGCGTATCTACGTTCTCCCACTCATTCCAAAGGAACAGGGATTGTTCAAAATTAAATCAAAATCTGTCTTATTTGAATTTCTATCATCTTTTTTAAAATGGGATATGGGAGTGCAAAAGAAAAAAAGAAACGTCAAAATGAGTCGATTGAAGTGCATAAAATTGGCCAGTTTATGTTTTTTCCAAGATTTCAGAGAGTTCTGTATTCTTTGAAATATCAACAACATGTCTCTGAAACAGAATTTTTATGATTTGATTTCTGGAGAATTCTCTATCGTACTATTACAAAACAAAAAGGGGAAAGAAATGTGACGACTTCTCAATTCTGTTCTGTCTTCATTCTCATGCTCTGTCAATCTGACTAAGATTATTCTGTTGCTTTTGTAATACAAACTGCCCAATTCTATTAGTAATTGACAAGTGTTAGAAAATACTGTGATGTTAAAAATAGATCTTTGGTTTATTAAATACAATGATATCAAAACCAACTGTGTTAAAAACAAAAATTCCAGTTTGGTGTGCTTAGTATTTGTGACGTTTTCAATTAGTTATAATGAGAGGAACTTATGGTTTTCATTCGCACGTTCAGAATACCTTTTTTCGATGGTCATATCTTAAAAACTAGTGAAGATATAGACTTTAAAAACATACCTAGAGTAAAAAAATTTGGTTGACTGTCAATATCTCATAAACCAAGCGATAAAATCAAGCCATGTTTTTTCTTTAGATAAAAAAAAAGCTGACATATTTTACAAACAAAAAACTAGCTTAAGTTCATTGTAAAGTAATAAAAAAAGTTTTTTCATTGCCAAAATAAAAGAAATTTTGAATTGCAATCTGATTGTAATGAACTGTCAAACTCAATTCGTGTTCCACATACAATCCACACTTCCACAAATTAAATATCGGCGAGTGACTTAACCTGAAAATTTAATTCTAGTCTTTGTTAAACATCTGGAATGACGAATAAAAACAAATAAATGTGAAAGAAATGTCAGAAAGGACGTATATTCGTTCATAAGTTTGTCGCTCTTATGTGAATAGGCCTTAAAGTTTTTGAAAAATGGACAGTTTTTTAAAAGAAAATACGTTTAAAAACTATTACTAAAAATGTATTATATAGAAATATTGACTTCAAAATAATTGTATGCGATACAAAACACTTATTAAAATGTATACAGAAATCGAAATGAAATTTGTTTGTTTTTGATTTATAATTTAAATATCTTCAGAATAAATAAAGAAATCGAATTTAAACTTATTTTATCTTTTAAAATTGCTTACACTTGGGAAAAGTAAAAATACAATAGACGGTATTGTTTTACGACCTGAATATGTGGATTCTGGACGAATAGAATACACTTCAATTTATTGATTGCGTACTTTCCAAATTTCCTTAAATGTCACAAATGGTTATCGAAAATAAACAATAACATGATAAAAACTATTAATGTGAAGAAACTTACTAATTCCTTTCTAAAATTATAAAATTATTTGTATAATGAACGTCACCAATTGATTCTTTTTGACTTTAATTTTTCTTCAATCGCTCGATCCAACAGCGTAAGTAGGTACATAACCTTAATAGCAATCTTAATTCGGGTTCAAATTAAATATTCAATTCGCTCTTGTAAACAGGGGTTTAGTTCATAGCCGTAACATATTCATTTTCTACCATTTTAGATTTTACTAATAGCCCATCGCCATGACACCTTCATACGCCATTCTTCTTTATCATTGATCTGTGGTTATTGAAACGGAAGTAGGCCACTAACTGTTTGTGGCATTTTTGTGCTTGTGTCGCGATCGTCTCTTAAAACTCTAATTGACTACTAAAACATTTATTTATATGTTTATTTTTAATGTGCAGTAGGAAATATACATATAATTTAATGGCAAAGTTTAAATAAGTTTTTAAAAATATCAATTAATTCTGAAGTGAAGTGTATTTTTATTTGTCGGTAAAATGTGAATTGTCATTCAAATCAATTTTGTTTTTATTCATGGCTCAACGTTCATAGCTCGGTGGGTTCCGGTTATTCGGTGTCGGTCGTTTCGGTAGTTTTAGCTGTTAACGTAAATTGGTGGTTTAATTTGAAAATTTGAATTTGGTATCTTTGATGTTTCATCTCATTTCGTCAAAGTAAAGTATTTGTTTTTATTGTGAAGTAATAAATAGAATTTAAATAATAAGTGCTTATCAAAGTTAATGTTTTTAAGAAAAAAAGCCTTAAGTTTTATGTGTTATTTCGTAAACTTTAATTGACCATTTCCATACTTCCTTCGCGTAGCATCGCGCCTCGCAGTCGGTCAGTTGGTATTTCAAATGTCTCTTGGTTGGTAGTATAATTTGAAAATTATTTATTTAAGATGTAAGCAACTATATTTAATTTTAAATACAAAAATGTGTTTGAAAAAATGTAAGCTACAAATATTTTAAGCTTAATCCGTTTTCTGTTGAAGTGATCGACACTTTTAAGCATTTTCAAAATATTAATTGTAATTGCTCCAATTTATCAAATTGAACATTTTGACTGTTACGTACTAACTAACATAAGGTAGAGCTACAGTCCTGTGTGAACTAAGGCCTCACTCAACAAACTTCTTCATCTAGATCGGTCCCTATCTAGATGTCTCAAATCAAAGCCTAGGTCGCTGTACAGCCTTCGATTTGATGTTCTTTGTTTTTTTTAGGATCTGGCGTCTGATCAACTTCACTTACTTACTTAGGTCCTCAGACCTGCTAAGTAAGTTGGGAACCTATTAAGGGGCATAGGGTGTCTACTACGCCTACGAGCCATCGTGTACGGTTTCCGGAGACTCCTCGTCTCGTTTCTTTCTTCTCTTGTGCAGCAGTTATTCGAGCCTTTACCTATTTGCGTTCGTTGACCCTTGCCCAAGATTCTTCTGATAGCCAAGTGTTGTTGTTTACTTTTTTCCAACCGACTATTCTGTCAGCCCCTAAAATGAAAACATTTTTCACAGCATTCCAATGATGTTCGATGTCGTTATGTACTGCGTTTCTGATTGTTCTCATTTCGTATGACAGGCGATCCCTAAATTTTTGACGGGTCGTGGGATCCTTTAGTCTGGCGATATTGAATTTGGAGACTTTACTTACTTACTTAGGTCCTCAGACCTGCTTAGTTAGTTGGGAACCCCTTAAGGGGTATAGGGTCTCTACTACGCCTACGAGACATCGTAAACGGTTGGCGGTGATGTGTTTCAGCTCCCTCCAACTCTTGCCTAGTGGCGGTGATTCCGCCTCGACTGTCCTGCACTATGTGCTTCTCGGTCGTCCAGCTCTTCTTCCTTCTTGTGTGAGTGGATTCCACTGCATTGCTTGGCCTGCAATGCAGTGGTTACCTTTTCAAAGCGTATGTCCAATCCATTGCTACTTACGTCTTCGTATTATAGAGTCTATAGGTTTCAGGCCTGTTCTTCTATGAAGGACCTCATATGATACATGGTTTGGACAGGAAATCCTTAGGATGTTACGAAAATATCTATTTACCAAGGTTTGCAGCGTCATTGTTATGGCTGAAGTAACCTTAAAAGTGTTGCACCCATAAAAAAAAAAGATTTGACATTTGTGTCAAACAGTTGTACCTTTGTTCATAAGCTGATAGTTTTTCCTCCAAATTTTTGAAGTGGCAGATGACGTCTTGTTCGGTTCCGCCTTCGATGAAAACGACGCTTCCAAGGTATTGAAATCTCTCCACTTTTTTCACCGGTTGCGAGAAAATAAATATTTGAGAGGATGGTCGGGTTCTGAAGCTGATCATTTTTAATTTGCTGGAATCAATTTTCAGCCCCACAACTTCTGCTTTTCTCTCCACACTTGTTGTCATTTGATGGAGATCCATGATCCTATGAAAGAGTAAGCAAACATCGTCCGCGTAATCCAAGTGCTTTAAATAGGATGTCTTAGTGCATTGGATCCCTCCGCTACAGAATACAGCCCTGTCTTACTCCGCTTCGGATTTCAAAATCATCTGCCAACCTACCATCGTGCACAACGTGACACTTGGATGCATCATATGTTGCTTAAATAATAGCTATTCGTTTTTATGGGATGCCTCTCCTCCGTAAAGCTAACGATATATATTCCCTGTTAACGCTATCAAAGGTCTTCTCGAAGTCGATGAACAGAAGGTGTAGTGATGATCGATATTCAACGCAATGTTCAATAATGATCCGCAGGGTGTTAATATGATCAATACAATAGGATCCAGCGCGGAATCCTGTTTGTTCGGCATCGAGTGTGGCCTCAAGGTGTTCACTGATGCGTTTCAGTATAACTTTTGACACTATTTTGACAACGGCTGGTAGAACGAAAGTTCCTCTCCAATTTTTACACTTTGTAAGATCTCCTTTTTTTGGGAGCTTGACGATAATTCCCTTCATCCACTCATGGGGGAAGCCTTCGGTGGCCCAGGTTTCTTTTATGAGCGGATGAACCAGTTCGCTTGATGATGTTGGCGCTGTATGTAGAAGCTCTTCGGGAATTCTATCAATTCCTACCGCTTTAATGTTTTTAAGTGGTTTAATTGCGGCAACGATCTCATCTTTACTGGTAGGTGCGGTGCGGATTCGGAGATTAGCTTGTTCAGGCACTTCAGAAGGTATCGGTTGCACGTTGTTTGCAAATACTCGGTTTAAAACCGAGGAAAAGTTTTCTTTCCACCTTCTGACTGGCTCATCCACCGAACTTATCACAGAACTACTTCTTTCACCAGGTGTTACTTTGAGCTGTGTGTACCGGTCAGCTTTTTGGTTATTCTGTAAACCTGCTGTCGCACCTAATTGCAGCATCTTCTGCTTCTTGTGGCAATGTGTTGATGTAGTTACGCTTGCCGCGGCACACACTGCGGTGAACCTCTCTCTTTTTGATGCGATACAAGGACTCAAGCTCGTTTATTTCTTCCTCTTGTTCAGCAGTTATTCGAGCCCTTAACTTTTTGCGTTCGTTGATCCTTGACCATTACATTTGCCGACTCCGTGAGCACCCATCACATGCCTTAGCCCGTTGTTGTTACTGCCAACCTTAGCATTGAGTTCTCCCATAACCAAAATTATATCTCTGCGGGGAGTGTTGTTGTAGGCGGATCCTAGTTACTTAAAAGCATTTCTCCTCTTCATCAGATGCGAGCTCCGTCGCTTCGGTGCGTAACACTGTATAATGGTGACGGGCCGTACTCTACTCTGAAATTAAGCTTTGATAAGCCTTTCCTCAAGGGTCTCCCTCGAAATAAGACTTCTGGTTGCCGTTTTTGTAAGGAGTAACTCAACTCCTGCTTCTCGAGCTTTTCCTGGGCCATGACCAGAGTAGAGCAGTACAGTGTTACGAGTGGGTGACTTGTATTTGCCCGATCCCAACCATCTTACTTCGCTTTACCCTAAGAAATCTATCCTGTACCGCATAAATTCTCTCTCTAATTGGAGGAATCTGGAATAGTGCGGACCTTCACTTCTTGCGCCCAGAAACGTCCTCACATTCCAGAAACCAATCTTTGTCCGGGTACAGTAGCCAAAAGTAGCCAACGATTTCTCATTAATTATTCGATGGGTAATAATTAATTTCCGTAGCGGAATGGTGTTCAGCTACGAAGAGTGCTAATCTCCGTAACCTATCCTGAAGAGTCAGGAAACTTGTTCCTTGAAATTGCTAACTTATGTATATTGGGATACACAAATCATTGCCTGGGGGCAACCACAAAGAGGTAAGGCAAAAGCTTCGACATGGCAAGAAAGTTACATTGCTGGCCTAAACCAAGTTTTAGGCAATCGCCAACTACCCGATCTGACATGCAGCAGTCACCCAACTGATCGACTGTGCATTTTCCTAACCGAACTACTTTTGAAAAGCTTTGAAAAGCTTGGTATTGAAGTCATCTGCTTCAGGGGCTTTGTTAGAATTCAGTTTAGCTGCTCATATGACAGTCTCTACTTCGTCTATTTCTTTATAAAATGGATCATCCTACCATATCATCAGCATTGACTGCGGTTCTACAATAATATGTCTACTATCAACTTTTCAGCCTTGCTAGGTTAGAAGCATATGGAATTCACCTTAGAATTTCGCTTTTTCCTGATCATAAAACTTTTGAACCCTATTTCTTCTGTTCAACGTCTTAACATCTTCAGCTGCGTACTTCTTTTGCGTGCCTGTTGTTACTGCATTTGTCTGGCGATATTCCTTATCAAACAAGGGGTTTCTTGTTATAGGCTTATTGAAAACCAGCACGTCAGAGGCAGCTTATCCGATTACATATTTTCAATCTTGCCACTGGTTCTCGATACTTGTGTTGGCAAAAGATAATTTTAAACAGATTTCTTGTTACTCGTTCGGAGAAGGATTTTCTGATCTTTTGCCAAGCTCTTATAATGTCTTAGACAGTCTTAATTGGTGATCAGAGTCTTCCAATTTTTCTTAGATTTTAAAAACATGTTTATTTTTATTTGCAAATTGAATATCCCAAAAACGGGTTAACATTTTCTCACGAAATTAAAATGTAGCACAACTGCATTTTCTGTATATTTCAGTACATCAACTCTTAGATAAACCTTTAAAAAAAAAACATAATATTTTAAAAGCTTCACCATGTTACAAAAATTCTACTCACAAAAAATAATTACTTTTTTCACTACACACGTTACTTTTCTATACTAGCTCCATCAACAAGCTTCCGACAAAGTCCTTTTTTTCGCAAACTTTTGCTTTTATCCTTATTTAAAAATATATAAAACTTTACATCCAACCATTTTTCAAGTTCTAGATAAAAGATAATACCACTTTTTGTGTCCGTCGACAAGCAGTTTATTTTTTCTACTACACTCTTTGCATCTTTATTCGGCTCTTAATTTCATTTAAAAAGGACGAAATGAGAAAAAAAGAAACAACTCTTTCAAGAATCCTTTAAACTTCATTTAAAGTTTGTAACTACATTCGAGTACATTTCCGTCCAGTTGATCTTGCAATCCTTTTGTTCGCAAGAAACTTAATTGCTCTGATGGTGTATCACAGCAAACTAGTGGTATTTTCAAAAAATGAGAAAATTAAATACCAACTCAGAAGCAATCCTTTGTATTCATTTAATGAAAATAAGAAGCATCCACAAAAAAAGCCAAAAACTTATCGTCGGTTGTGTCCTGCACGAAAAATAAGCACGAATTTCCAGCTCCCGCTTCACCTCTCAGCGACTCAGCTACGAACGAGCTACGAGTCCTTTTCAATTTCTCAACTGCACTTATAGAAACTTATATGAGCCCCTAAAGAGATATTTCTCTCAAATTCTTATATTGCAGACGTTTAGTAGACAGACATCCCTGAAAGCCGAAAACAAAACCACTGGATTTATTTTTATGTTGTTTTTTGGTCCTTTTCATAGTGCAATAGCAATTCCATTTGTTGGCCATATAAATATACTCGTAGTGTGCTTTATCCCATAATAATGGCGACTTTTGGAGGAAGGACAATGGGAATTCAGGCTTTCCATTTGGGACTGACATAGAATTGGCATGTCTTTGCCAAATTGGCATTCGACTTCCCACCACCAGAGCCGTCAGCCAGGACCATCAAAAACACCGCATATACTGATCTGCATTTTGCTTTGCAGTGTTGCAAGAGGGAGGACCACAAGGAAATAATATCCCTCCGCAAGGATGTGCCATTGAAATGAAGACAAGTTCTTAGTTGCATAAGGAATCAACAAAGTGAACAATGAAAAGACACGCTGTAAGTAAATCGTACGAACTACAATTTCAACTCAAGGATGCGTTACATCTTCCTTGAATTGGAAAGCTACTACGACGACGTGTACTTCGTTTTATCCTGATGTTGATGTTGATGCTGCTGCTGCTGCAACTGCTCATCACTCTCCCAGAAAAGATAATCTCCTTGACATAAATTTGAAAACCAGGAAGATAGTCGAAAAACGTAGACATCATCATTATTATCGTCGTCGTCGGTGTCCTCCTTCTCCTTCACTTCTCATCCTTCGAGACACTTTACCGAGAGGCTATTTCCGCTCCATGATCTCCATCATCTCCCGACTTCTACTTCTATGTTGTTCTTCAAGGACTCCCGCGTTGCAGGGGGATTCCTTAGAGATGTCTTCGCCATCGTCATCGTTTGGTGGCGTCTTCTTGAAAATATATACTGCTGCGTCCTTGCAATTCATGATGACGAAGATGATGAATGATAACGGCTTTGGGGAATATTCCTTCAGGACTGTTTATTCAATTGAAACCAAACCAAACCGAAATGAATGACAGACGAGAAAATTTGAATAAGGGTGTTCCTGGTGCTTGATGGTCCTGATGTTCGGTCGGATATTGCCTGAATGTTGGGTGAGCCTTCCCTCCTCCCCCCATCTTCAGTACCTATTCCATATAAAGATACATCCGTTCATGACCAAGGACAATGTGGATGACAAAAACTTACTGGTTTATTTTGTTTTTCTTGTTTCTGGCTCCTGCCTCCAGAGGGCGAGCTTTATCGAGGTAGAAGAACAACTATTCCACTTCGATGGTAACCGGTTGCACTTTTTGCTTCACTTCCTCTTGAATAAAGTTCTGTTTCTTCTTCCCCCTGATCCCAAACAACTCCCAACTCGACCCCGACCCAAACCAATAATGTTTGCAACAGCAGTTGTTAGTTCAAAATCACAGACAAAAAAATCAAAACGAAGTTCCAAAAAAAGGACATGCTCCCTTGGGTTGCGGAGTCAGAGAGTTGTTGTTGTATCATTTCGACAGTTTAACCTGTTTAAAGTTTGTTTTGGACTTTGATTTGTGATAACAGCACAACCTTCCGGGAGTAAGTAGTCGAAAAATGTCAATTTTCAACACTGAATCTTTCTCCCTCTGTATAGTTTTCCCTAGCCTGACTACCTTCATTCCCCTGGATGGTTGAACCCATATCTCGTGAAAGGCTGGCTCTGCAGAAAAGGAGTCTTTTCACTTAGTTTATTTTTTGTGTAGCTTCCTCTCTTCTTTTAACGATAACGTTTGTTTTAGAAGAGATATTTGTGTTTTACCTTTTTTGTTTTGTACTTTCTAAGTTATTTCACAAATTCACATCTAATTTTTCTTTACCTAGGTACGAACTTTTTTTTGGAAAATTTATATTTTTGTTTTGAACATCAGGGAATGACAGCGAAGGGTGAATTTTCAACTGCACTTCTCTTGAAGCCCTAAAGACTTTTCGCGAAAATCGACGGGTTTCATCGCGGTTTCTTGGTGTTTGTTGTGTTTTTGTTGGTTTTGTGATGTCACCTAGAAAATTAAGTTAAGGTTTGACTTTGAATTATTATTATTTACGTTACTTGGTTGGATTGAAAAGTTGGGTTTGTGAACAGTGATTTGGTGGTTTTAGTCGTTAAGAAAAAGTAAATCCATTAGAAATGTATATCTTCCATTATTTTAAATTTGGAAGATTAATATTATAAATATTTTAAGTTAGTTTAAAATTTTAAATATACTTTTAAAATCAGAACTTTTTCTTGTGATTTAGTTAAGAACACCATTTCAAAACAAAACCCTTCAGTGCCGTTGTAATTAAATGGATTGATATTATATTACTGTTGTAAGTACAAAGAAGTTTTTTTACCTATAGATCCGACTTATTAAGTGTAGAGTAAATATTAACCCTTGGTAAATTTAGGCTTTTATTAAACCAGTCTTTAAAATAGTTAACAAACGTGACAAACCATTTGCATAATTGCTTAAATATTCTAGAACACTGATTATTCTTGAGGCATTGAGGTTTCTTTCGTAGTTTATAACATGGAATTCATCTTATCTTCAAAGATAGGTTTTATCAAGTTCAATTTAGAAGTTCTTTTTCTAACTCTTTCAATAACAAATCAGGGCTTCCCCAGGGTGGACATATAGAACCCCTACTTTTTTTTTTGCTATCAATGGCGTAATTGATACAGTTGTGTACGAAACAGTAACATTTTAATCTATGCGGATAATATGAAAATATTTAAAGGCATAAAATATATAAACTATCGATTAACTCTAAGGAGATATTAACAGTTTTGTTATTTCGTGCAAAAAGAATGAGCTAAACCTTACTTACTTACTAACTTAAGGTGACGCTACAGTCCGGGGTGAACCTGGGCCTTAAACAACATGCGTCTCCATCCAGCTCGGACCTTTGCATGATTGTGCCTCTAGTGTTGCCGGTTGAGTTTTGTACAATTTTTTCCAGAACGATATTGAAGAAGTCGCATGTCAGTGCATCGCCTTGTCTTAAAATTTTTTTGATATCAAATGCATCGGTTAGATCTTTTCCGACCTTAATAGAGCAAAGTGCATTCTAAATCGTCATTCTGGACAAACGGATAAGTTTGACCGGGATGCCAAAACTAGACATTGGTATGTAGAGCTGATGATCTTTTTTTTAATTCTTTTTACTGACCCCAATATCAAACTCAATAATGTCTTCAATAGTGCTGTGCGTGTTTATAATATCGACATTAGTGGGGATCGTGTTACATTCTTCAACTTTGGTATTTGGTATCAGCAAAAAGTGCTGAATCACATTTTTAAAATAACATCCCGGATAGTGTTCTATTGTGAAAATGTAGGGATATATTGATGTCCCACATTCTTCTTGCAATGAAATGCAACAATGACACTATTAATTCATCAAAAAGTGAATCGTATGATAAATATCGCTAAATATTCAGTGAAATTGGAAATATTGATAAGCTGGTTACAGTGACCGAACGACCTACATACCATGATTTCCACTATATCTAACTTCCTCAAATCGAATTTTGATGATGAAAGAAAACAATTATTCGATGCATCTTAATTTGTGAACAACTACTAAATTTGTGTTGAAAACTCCACAAATTATTGAAAGGGAACGAAGTGGACGTTATCACTACACACCTTAGTAAAAGCTTTGATAATATCAATCACCAAATTATTTTTCTTCAACTTGAAGGCCTTGATTTCCCACCCTTTTTATTTCATGGCTTAAGTCTCATCTTAATATATGCAGAGTTGTTCTTAGGTTATCAATCAACAATCATATTTATGCAATCTCAGGAGTCCCTCAAGGGAGCCATCTGGGTACTTTATTATTTGTTGATAATTCAACTGTCTCTATTTACTCTGATGACATTAAATTAACAAATGTTATTTTCACTCCATCTGCTTCTGTCTTATTCCAAAATGATCTTGTCTTATTTCAGACTAGGTGCGATAAAAATTTCTTAGAACTCAATGCAGCTAAATGTCAATTTACTACACTAACCCGTAAGGGTTCACATCTTCCTTACTGAATATAGAGTCTGTACGATGTTACCATTCATTCTGTGTGTTGTATTCAGTTGAATTTCGATCGATCCCATTTTGATTATATTTTTAACAAGGCCAACTCATTTCTTGGTCCATTAAACGTTGGTCTAAACAATTCTAGAACCCCTATGTTACTTAATCCCTATACACTATCTTTGTAAGACCTCTCCTTAAATACGATAGTCAAGCCTGGTCTGACCATCAGAACTCTCACTCAATTGAACTATCAAAAAATTAATTCTCTAAAACGCAGACAGATTTCTTCGATTTGCGCTCTGTGGTCTTCCTTGAGGTGATAATCTATTCTTAAGCTTTGAAATACAAACTCAAAACTAATCAACAAATATTATGAAAATTCAAGGACAGCTGAATGTGACAGATGTCAAATTCCAGTGCCTCTTAACTCAAATAATGAAATGAAGAAGCCTGTAAAAAAATATTAAAAGAGTTGAAAGATACCGCGAAGAATATAAAGAAAATTGGTTAACAAATTAGTGGCTAAATTTGTTTTGAATTTTTATTGATGTAGATTTAAGATTAAATTTGGTTTTTATTTTGATAACGTTGATTACAATTCTTTTATAAAGTTTACAAACAAACACAAAAAGAATAGCTTTACTGCCGTCTGCCTAGTGAACAAATAATAAAAAAGGTTACATAGCTTAATAATATATTCCAAAACTTTTATTTATAATTCTATTTCTGCAGAATTGATATAATTGTTTAACTTACATATTGTAAAGAAAAAGCGTAACTTGATTTTGCGTCAATATTTCGCTATCAAAAGCATTCCTTCTTATTTCCTTAAGAACTGGACATCTTCCAAGAAAGTGTAAAAAATCCTCTCTTTCCTTTAAATTCCACAATGGGCATATAATTGGTAAGTCATCTATATGAGGTATAAAATCCAGCTGCATAACTTCGGCTCCCAATTCAACCACCATTGAAATTTCGACAATGCTATGATCGTCCCTAAAATAATTCCTCTCTTCCAAGTTGTGATTTAGTTGACAGTAGAGCTGTCTGTACATAGATCCTGTATCGTCATTCAAGTATTTCTCTCTTTGCTTTATGTCCACTGAGCTCGTTAAAAGAAGCTTTTAAAACATCCTGATTATTGCCCAAAAGGTTCAGTTCCATTCCATATTCTCTTGCCAAATTTAAATAATCATTACACCAACTGGTTTTGGTTCGTATTACTTGAAGCGCTGCTATCTTCGGAAGCCTATTCTTGCTCATCTTCATAGCTCTCAAGATGTAATCGACTTGTATGTTTAGGGTTCGTATGAACATAGGTGATAATCCTGATTATAAAATAATGACATAGTTGGGTGTATTTGATGGCAGGCTAAAAATTCGCTTAATAAAGTATAGAAGAAGTTTCTCAGCTGTTTCCTATCGTTTCGTTCCATAAGTTTGTGCCGCATAAAACTTGACAGACTCAGATACCGCTTTTAATATCTTAGACTTATTGCTATGTTTTATACTTTTGTTAGAAAAATTTTTTCCAAGTTGCACTAATTGCACCTTTAGCCTTAACTAGTTTCTTTCTTACATGAATTTCCATGCTTAAATTTTTCGTTAAGTGAACTCCAAGGTATTTGAATTCCGAGACAACTTCAATGGCCTCTCCATTATAGAAACATTTTTCTTTCGCTGAATTGTAGCCTTCTCCTCGTTTAGAAATCAAAATTTTGGACTTATTAAGATTCACCATCGAACTCCAAAGCTGACAATATTGAAACAGGCGGTTTATTATAAACGGAAATGATTCATGTGATGCTGCCAAAAGAACAATGTCGTCAGCAAACAGCAATGCTTTTATTATTTGTCCGCAAAGTCTATGCCACTTGGTAAGAGGTCTGTAAGATCTTCAATAACAAGGCGAACTGACTTGGGCTCAATGTAAAGCCTTGTCTAACTCCCCATTGTGTTTTAAACCCTTTCGACAACTCTTCTCCATTAAATAACTGAGCAATTGTATCTGCAAACAGCTTCTGAATAACTCTTCCGAACTTCCATGACATTCCGTTACTGTACAGCTTGTAGGTAAGCGCATTTCTATAGATCGATTTAAAGTCCACGTATATATAGCTTCTTGTCCTTATTCAAGAATGTTTTTGCAATACTTTTAAAGGTAAATGGTGGAGATACAAATTTGGCAAACCGTAGAATAACCTGTCCTAAAGCCTGCTTGAAACTTCTTTAAGAGCTTGTCTTCTATCCGTTTATTAAAACGTTTTTGCAAAACCAGCGTGAATCCTTTATATGAAGCCTTTAGAAAGGATATTCGTCTATAATTAGACCCCTCGGCCAAGCTTTCTTTCTTATGAATCGGGAATATGATGGACTCCTTGAATTCTAGTGGTATCATTCCTGTTTTCATGACATTTTAATATGTAGTTGGCTTTGATGTGCCATATTTATAAAATTCCGCTGGTATACCAGTTGTTCTGAATGCTTTCCCATCTTTAAGTTATATTACAGCTGAAATCACTTCCCGGTGTCTTATTGCAGCATCAAGAGTTTCATTTTTAAAACCCGGAGTAGACAGAAGTTTCCCTTATGTTGGATTCAACAAACTCTGGTCCAGTTTTTCAAATTGAAAATTTTGGCATTTTTCGACTTTTTAAGGCCCCTAGACTTAGACACACGTTTGTACGTCCGAACCAATCCTCTTTTTTTAATTTTGCAATCAATCCACATTTCATAAAAAAAAACTTTTATTAGTCCACCTTAATTTTTGAACATAAAAACTTATGTTTTACAAAATGAAAAAGATTATCACAGTTTTATTTCCACCAAAATTAAATTTTCATTTCAAATTAGTTCCATTTTATGGATTCTTTATCTTTTTTGACTTCAAAACGAAAAAGAATCAAAATTCACTTAAAAGTTAAAAATTTAATTAAAAATTGAATCTTGTCTCTTAAGCCATATGACTTTCGATTTTATGTATTTTTTGTTTTCAATTGAAATAAAAATAAAATTTATAATTAATTTTTGTCGTCTTTTATTTCATTTCTATTGATTTAACTTTTGAAATAATATAGAATCCTCCTCTCTTCATTTCGTCTCCTGTGTTTTAAAATCTACTCTACTTCCCCCAACATTCTCAATCATCCTAATCAATCAGACTTTGAACTTTTATATATATACTAGATACGTATAATATTGATTCATCTCTCTAAGCTTATTACCTCTGCAAGTATATCCGATTTTACTTTTCGTATTTCAAAAGGAAGAACTTGAGAACGTTGATTGGATTTTATTTCCTTAAAACGCAAAGCAATATCTTTTCTGATTCTCGTCCTATATCGACGAGTATAATATTACTTTTCATTTGATTTGCGGCTCTTTTCCTTTCTTTTTTTTTTCGAAGGATAGAAAGTTCAACGATTGACAGAGGAGCATCAGGAACAATAAAGTAGCGTATATAGTAGGGTTCAGTAATGAAGGAAACGAACATCGTAAAGTAGATACCCTCCCTCATCCTTATAAGCATCACACAAAAATTATCTTCGCATCCCTCCCTAATTTTCAACAATAAAAAAGAAACGAATCCTCGAATTATTTTCAAATCACAAAATTCAAATTGGAACAACTTGACAAAAGAATACATAAGGAGTACAAAAGGATCAAATGTTTTTGCTCTTATGGTTTGAAATATTTTACATTTTTAGTTCAAAGTATTGCTTGTTAAAAAACCATAAGTTACTCACATATACTTTTAAAAACAACTTTGGATGAAAACTAAAAAAGAAGGTCCTTTAAATAAATACTTTTTTTGCAAATAAGAAAAACTGTTGTTATTAAAGGAACTTAAAACAATTAGATTGATTAGCAACAATCTGGAAAAACTGGAAAATAAATTGCAGTTTTCCGTTAAGGTTTAATGGCCCTAATTCAAATTCGTCTCCGAAATCACTCTTCAACGACAGATTTTTAAGATATTAGTTTTTCAAATTCTATACAAAACAGAAATATGACTTCTTAAGCCTAAATAAATAAATAAGGTGGTTCAACAGTCCTTTGCCAACCAGGGCCTAGTGACTTACAACACCCAATCAATTCCTGTGTGCGAGAACATTTTTCAGAGAAGAAGGGGACGGACAGTTTTAAGCCAAATCCGAATTGAGAAAGCACTTGTAGCATAATGAGAACTACTCTTGAAGGATTTTTTAATTCTTCACAACAGGCAATACCCATTTAAATGGAACATTCAGGGATCCAACAGAAGTCCTCTGGCATGAAAGTCCAGCGCACTAACCATCATATAACTGGTACTATTGATTTCTTTAGACTACCTAAATTTTTTTGCAGTTAATTCATTATCTATAATCCCTATCTTCAGTTTAAATATTTATAGGATTTTAGAAAACTTCCGAAAAATCTTCATAAGTTGTCAGATTCCACCAGTCTTACATAAATCTTTACAAAATACTTAACCATTCAAGCTTTTTTTTGTTTTCGAACAGATGCAAAAAATAAATATGTATGTACATGATGTTGAAAACTGGTATTTTTAAAATTTTAGCAGATAGTTAAGTAAGAGTTCGGTTTCGAAATCAGCACTAAAATTAATTCCACAACGTACTTTTCAAAAAAATGAAAGCATTTAATCCAAGATTTTTCAAAACTTTATTATAGAGTCAAAGAACTTATGAGTACTTTTAAAAACAATGTTAGAAACTTAAGTGATTAAAACTTTATCTATAAGATATAAAGTTGTACTTTGAAATTTGAAAAATTCTTTTTAAGAACTACGTTGTATTTTACTTTAGCATTAAAAACGGTTTTTGAATAATTTTAACATTTTCGAAGAGGATTATTTTATAACCCTTATGTGACACAAATTATTTTTTAACCCAGGTTAATTTGTAGCATAACTTCTTTTTTAACCTTGTTTATAAAATATTGTAGGATATTTTGAAACCCATGTTAGGTCCTAACCGATTTTATTTTTTGACTCTCTTAATTATTTAACCCAGATTATTGCATAACCCAGGTAATTTCTTAACCGAAATTCTTTTTAAATCGTGGTTATGTTTAACCCAGGTTAACTTGTAACAAACTTATTTTTTAACCTTGATTACTTTTAAACCCAGGATAATTTTAAGCCCGGATTAGTTCTTAGCCCAGGTTATTTTGAAATCATCTTTATTTTTAACCCAGGTTAATTTGTAACCCAACTTATGGTTTAACCTTGACTATTTTATAACCCAAGATATTTCAAAACCCAGGTTAGGTCTTAACTTAGGTTATATTTATAACTCTTGTAGTTTCATAGCCAAGGTTATAGTATTTATAACCCAGGTAATTTTTTAACCTAAGGTATTTTGAATTCGTGGCTATCAACCCAGGTTAATTTGTAACAAAGTTATTTCTTAACTTTGGGTTTCTTATAACCCAGGATATTTTGAAACCCGGATTAGTCATAAACCAAGGTTATTTCTTAAATCTGGTAATTTTTAACCCAGGCTATTGTATAATTCAGGTAATTTCTTACCTCTTGTTATTTTGGAACAATGGTTATTTTTAACTCAGTTTATTTTGTAACACAACTTAATTTTTCACCATGATTATTTGTTAACATCGGTTATTTTATAACCTATTATATTTTTGAATACTGCTTAAAAATAGGCCATTACTTTAACCCAGGTTATTTAAAAACCGGGTTATTCTGAAACCCATATTTCTTAACCTTGTTTTTTAAAACCTAGGATATTTTGAAATGTTGATTAGTTTTGAACTCTTGTAATTTTTTAACAAAAGTTGTCTTATAACCCAGGTCAATTTTTAAATACAACTTATTTTTTAACCCTAGTTATTTGTTAACCTTGGTTATTTTATAAGCTATTATATTTTTTAACCATGCTAATTTAACACTTACTTACATTTACTTACTTACTTTAGGTGTGAACTTGGGCCTCACCCAACAAACTTCTCCATCTAGCTCGGTCCCTAGCTAGATGTCTCCAGTTTCGCTCTCCAAGTTTGGTAAGGTCACCTTCCACTTATGCGCGGCACCTGATCCGCGGTCTTCCTCTAGAGCGCTGTCCTGTGGGTGTGGATTCGAAGACTTTCCGGGCCGGAAAGTCTTCTTATATAGCTACCTTTTGGTTCCTCGAGAGAGGACTTTACCACTCAATTGCTTTCTTATTCCAAAGAAACAGCGGTTAGCAAGAGCTTTTCTGCGTTTGATCTCAACGCTGGTGTTGTTTTCTGAGTTTACAGCGGAGCCTAGGTAGACGAAGTTCTTGACTACCTTAAAGTTACGTCTGTCGATGGTGACGTTTTGATCAAGACGTCGGTGTTGTATGTCCTTTCTTGACGACAGCATGTACTTTGTTTTGCCCTCATTAAACCCATTTTTGCTGCTTCTGCCTCAATACTCACAAAAGCCCAATTGACATCAATTTCTCCATGGTCATCCCGAGTTTGGCAGGGATTCCAAAACTAAACATCGCTTTATACAGCTAGTCCCTGTAGATGCTGTCATATGCGGCCTTGAAATCGATGAAAAGATGGTGGGTGTCGATTTGGTGTTCTTGGTTTTTTTTTTCAGGATCTGCCGTTATGTGAATATTTGATCAACTGTGGACTTTTATGGTCTAAAACCACACTGATAACGACCTATCAGGTTGTTGACGATGGGCTTTAGACGTTCACATATTACGGCATCAAGACGATGGATAGATTGCTTCTTAACTTTTTTGAAAATAAGCGAAGTATAGTCCAAGTGTACAGATGCATAGCGGTTGAAAGCCAGTCTCCAGATGAATTATGTAGTTTGGGTTGTTGTACAAGAGTCAGGAAATATCTGAGTAGATTTTCTCCTTCTTCAAATTGATGGATGCCCCAATAATTGAGCTGCAAAACTCATGATTGATCTTATCACTTCTTTGTAAATTGTGTACTTTGAGCTTGGCGCGTTTCCTGAAAAACATATGTGGGGTTAAAAGGATACCCAGGTATTTGTATAACTTGACTTTTTTCAGTTCTTTGTTTTTCCTGGCTTGTTTCTCGTTACTAGCATATCTTCTCTTACTATTTCGAAAAATCATCTTTGACTCTGCAGTGTTCAGTTAAAAATTCCACATACTAAAATATCTTTGCAGTTGGTTTATCATCAGTTGCACTCCATTTGGACTTTTTGCTAAAACGACAATATCATCAGCGTATGGAAGAAGCTCAAATTTTATGCCAGCAAAGTTTATGTCATCCCGTAGAAATTCTATCATATCATCCAGAAATGATGAAAATAGAAGCGGACTAAGTAAGCAACCCTGCTGTACTCCAGTTTCAGTAGGAAATCATTAGGATAGAATTTCTCCAACCCATACAGCGTCATATTTTAATCATAAAACGCTTCAAGTACAAAAAGTAGCAGTTTCGATAATACCCCAAAACTATTAAATTTTTGTATTAGGGCCTTTCTGTCAATAAAGTCGAAAGTGGCTCTAAGGAAAACATGCGATACTTGTGAGGGCGAAGATGTTGTCACCGGGAGAAGATCCCTTCCAAAAACCAGCCTGATATTCTGATATTCGATAAGACTACCCCAATTTGTGAGTGTTTCAAGCAAAACACCTGTTAAAATTTGGTTGGAAGGTGTCGAAAAAGAATATGCTTCTGTAATAACTCCGCTCTTTTTTGTCAGCTCACTTAAGAATTAGGAATATAATTTTTTTTTTAAGCTTGTTGAAACTTCGGCCAGTATTGAATATGAGATTAAATCTTTGTTCCATCTTAAGTGCTCGTAAGAATTTGTACTGTACATCATTTTCGGAGGATGATGCATTGAGAAAATTTTTGAAATATTCAGCATTATGTGTCCTTCAGCTGTTATGCTCTCCAGAAAGAATAGGTTTTCAATTTTCCAAAAAGAAAGATGTACTCCTAAGCATTGAAACTAGTTCTAGCGAATACAATTTTTGTTTCTCTAGGCGTGTTAAGTTTGTCTACAAATTATTTTTTAAATTCCAAGCAAATTTTCTGTCTTTTGATACCTCATTTATAAAATTGGTATGAGAGCCTGAGAGGGAGGCTTAAAGCTTAAGAAAAATCATGAAAAGGGAATTGTACTATTTTTTATTCAAATACAATACTCACCCTTTAGTCTTCAATCATCAAGAAAAAAAAACACCTAAAAATAAAAATAATTTTGATAAAATTCAAATAAATTGAACCTCGTATATATCCAAAGCAAAAATGTCCTTACATTTCTTCTTCTGAAGCACTTAAGAAAGTAAAGCAAAAAAAAAACATTAACCAAATAAAATCGAAGGAACCATATTATTAGAATTTTTCCGCCAAAAGGAAAAAAAAGAAGAAAGTTTATACAGACATAGATTTTTATGACTATTCCACGGTTACGAGTCAATAAGTAACCGAAAAAGGCCTTTTTTTTCTTCCCCTTCGATAGATTTGCTTCTTATTTAAATTTTATTTTTTCAAAAGCTAAAGAGTACAAAATTTCAATTTGTAGCTTTTCATTCATTTTTTTTTAGTTTTTCTTAAGAAAAAGAAGAAGAAAATGAAAAAGGATACCACCTAAAATATAGCTTCCTTTCAATTCCTTAGAAGGATGTTTTTTTTCAATTTCTTAGACTTTTCATGATATCCTTTCTTCTAGACCATGTTGTTTGAGCATGAGCATCCTTCTAAGTCAATATTCTTGTGGTAATATAGAATAAGAAAAAATTCAAAAAATAAACGTTTTCATTTTATTTTTATTTTTCTAACACTTTGGGTGTTCAAGTGTTGCCATTGCCGGGTGTTCTCTGTTTTTTAAAAGAAGAAAAAAATAATATATTTGCTTTACTTTTTCGATTATGAGGAGGTTGGGGGTAGAGGATGATATAAATAGAACATTCTTTCATAAAATGTATACCCTCGGAATTTACAGACAATAACAACCAGGACGACGAGTACGATGACAACGGTATAAGGACAACGCGACAACGACAACAACAAGGATAACGACACAACGTATGCGCAAATAAATTTTCTTTCGCTTATTTTCTGTTTTTTCGTTTGTTTTATTTGTGTATTTGTTTTTCTGCGAAAATTATTACGAGTGTTATTTTAGGCTCCAACTTTTATCTCGAGGTGAATGTCCTTTTTTTTGGGGGAAGGGGGAGGGAGCAATGGAATTTTGTTTTTTAAACAAGAGGAATATCTTTTTTTTATTTTGAATAATTTGCTTGAATAATTGGAAAAGAAGCAAATTGTCTTTTATTTAATTTGTTTTTTTTTCCTATTTTTATTTTTTTGAAACACAAACATAATTTTTCAAAAATTAAACCACAAGTCATCCTTATTTTTATGTTCAAGTAGATACAAAAACAAAAAGTAACTAGAAAAGGTAAAATTGTGTACCCACTCAACATCAACATCAACATTATGATGAGGCAACATTATTATTTGTCTTCATTGTGATTTTCCTTTGAATATAATGAGGTTTTTTTTTAAGGACATGAATGTCCTTGGAAATGAAATGAATGAAAATGTATTCGATTCATCAAATTCAAGCGTCGTTGGTTGTCGTCATGATGATGATGACAATGTCGAAGGATTGAATGCGGCTCGAGTTGTTGTTGAATTTTTGTCTTTCTTTTTCAAAGTTGATGATGGTTTTTCCTTACATCAACTAGGACAAAAGACTTAATGCTATGTCATTAAGGTTCAGTGGAACAGAGAATGACATATATGTCCTATACCTACCCTAATATATGATGATAAAGAAAAGAAGAAGAAGAAAAGTCCTTGGCAATTCTTTTGCTTGGATGAATGCGTAATTATGCAGAATATCCATTAGCTGAAATCCATCATCTCATCTTCTTGTCTTTTCACTCCAAAGCTTTACCGAGACTACATTCATAGGTAGGTATTCCTTACTCCTTATAAAGAGTTGTTAAAAAAAAATTGTATCTAAGAGTTTAGGTGTATCTTAGTTAAATGAGATTTTCATCCTTTCGACTATCTTTTTCGTCGTTATTTATTATTTTTTGACACTCTTTTTTTGTTTTGTTGTTTTTTTTTCGAAGGATAATGGAAATTGTTTTTCGTTGTTCTTTGAGAAAAAATATTAAAATATTCTTTTTTTTTCTTCGTTCTTTTTTTGAAGCTATAGCTACCTTTGAATTTTAAGAAGCTGTTAGGCATAATGATGACAGGCTTAATGGAGTGATAAGGATTTAGTTTGAAAAATGAAAAAGTTTTATATTGAAATTTGACACATTTTATAAAATTAGTGTCTGTTGAGGAAATATTTTGTATGGAATACTTCACGTACGTTCTTAGAATTTTTTTATATATGGTTCAAGGATAACTAAGTTGGTTATAAGTGGTAAAGGTAGGTCTTTCGAAAATTTAATTTAATAATTCTTTAAATATTTAAAATACATAATTACACCAAGTTTTTGAGATATTTAAATAAATTTGCCTTAAAAAGGACTTATTTTTGCAAACAAATAATTTAAGTTTTTAATTTTAGTAGCTTAAAGACCATTTATTTTAATTATTATATTTATTTAATTGAAAATATAAGTTTAACTTAAAAACTAACTTAAATTTAAAATTATAACTATTAGTGGGGGTTGGGGTCTGTCAAAAGGAGTTTCTGGCTATAATCTAATCATGAAATCAATTCGAATTGACCAACCGAAGAATCATACAGGTCAGAGTTTCATTAAGGCTATAGAAGGTGTGACGAGTTGGTAAATAGAAGAGGCGAGGGTTTCAAGAAATTTAATGTCAGAGAAAGAACCAGTCAACTGAGTAATAGAGGAGCCGATGTATAAACAGTATATCAGCAATTTCTATCCGTTCCTGTATTGAATATTAAACTCATAAAATCAGGGCTCCGTTTTGTCTCCGACGCTCTTACTTATATTCATAAACGATCTCTTGTCTGCAATTCATGACAGTACCCTCAGCTTTTCATATTTGGTTCTTAATTCACATCCTTATGTCCTTATGATGTGGAACTTCAATGGCAGCATATAATAAGCTTATCAAATTCCG
This sequence comes from Eupeodes corollae, assembly GCF_945859685.1. Classification (NCBI taxonomy): domain Eukaryota; kingdom Metazoa; phylum Arthropoda; class Insecta; order Diptera; family Syrphidae; genus Eupeodes; species Eupeodes corollae. The sequence continues at coordinate 147,252,612 of NC_079148.1, forward strand.
ATCTCGACCGTGTAGAATTTAATGCTTCAAAAACTCAATACTGTCTCGTGTTTTTAAAGTGTATCCCACTTTTAATTCCGCCATCAATGAGCGGCACTTGCATCCAGGAAACTAATCAACTGTTAGTACTCGGTATGTGTATCACAGATCACCCTTCATCAAATGATCAGATATTCGATATCGCCAAAAATGCTGCAAGGTGCTTAGGATTTCTCCGACGACGATGGTGCAAGAAATTTTCCACACCTTCTGATCTGGCTATAATTTACAATTCAGCAGTAATACTCGCACTTCCAGGTATGCTCATTAGTTTAGCCTTGAGCTGAATTTTAGACGTACTGTTGAGTGTAGAGATTCTTTTTTTAACCGCACGTTGAGAATGTGGAATGCTTTACCCAGCTCTGTTTTTTTCCTATCATTTCGATATTCAAAAATGTAAGACAAATGTGCAACGGTATCTCCCTTTAATCCTTGCATATTTTTCAAAAGCTCGCCCTGTTTTTAAACTTTAAACATGTTAAGGGTATAAATAGCCCCCTGAGTACTAGTTAATTATAAAATAGAAAAAAATAGAAGGGGGCGATCACAATAAATAGGTTAGGTCAAAGGAATTTCCCAAGGAAGGTATAGAAATGCAAAACGAAGAAATCTTCGTTGGATTCTTTTTATTGCTGATAAGTGTAAATCATGACATAGAGATCAAATCTGCAACACATTATCAAGTAAAGGTCGGACAAACGTCATGTTAAGCAATCATGTCACGCAAGGGTTAGAAAATTCTTTAGACTATCAAAACTTAATGGAGAGTTGGCCTTGTGAATTATTTTGTCAGTGTTAAGATGAAATTTTAAGTTCACAGCCACAAAAACGGCTGACATCAATTATGATTTTTTAATAGATGAATAGGATGATTATGAAGATTATAGTAATGATGGGGAGCTTTTTTAATGCGTTTAGCGGAAAGGTCATTGTCTGACGCTTGCTAATTTTAAGGTCTAAAAAATGTTTAGCGAAAATTGTCGAAATCTGTTTGGAGTTACGTCTTCACGAGTTTCAATGATTAAAAAAAAATTGGTATCATCGGCGTAAAAAGCTATTAAAAAATGTTTGATGATTATGTTAATATCATTAATTTTATGGATAAAGAGAAGAGGCCCTAAATGACTACCTTGGGGAACACCAAAATTGTATCATCGGCGTAAAAATATATTTAAAAATCGTAAATGATGATCATGACATATGAATATCATGAATTATAAGGATAAATAGAAGAGGGCCTAAATGACTACCTTGAGGAACACCAGGAGTGGCTAGAATAGGACTGGAACGAGTGGACCTAAATCGAATACAATATTCACGATTCTTGATCCTTTCAGGAAAAGAGATTCAAAACCCAAGGACGAAAGTTCAAAGACTACAAGATTATGAAATTTTGTCACATGCTTTCCTGACGTCAGTTGAGACTACTATATTAACTTCATTCCCGCTGTGTAAGCTCAAAGGGGATCTGCAACGGAAGCTGAGGAGTTATATATATAAAATGCTTTCAAACATTTATCTAATATGAGAAAGTTTAGCAACTGCTCGATAGTTTATCATATCCTTTTTCGGTCCCTTATTGTGAATTGGAGTTATAAACGATGTTTATTTTTTGCAATATTTAAAGAAATGTTTCTTGAAATAAGAAGAAATGAAAAATTTAAAATAGAGGAGTTGAAAGAGAAAAGGAGCATTTTTAGGAAAATGGCAGGAAGTTTATTAGGGCCCGGTTTGAACTCATCATTAAGTTGTGAAAATTTGTTATTAATGCCTGATGGAGAAATGCATTCAAAAACATCGAGGATGGATACAAATCTAAATTTCTTTTGTGAATAATGAACTGAAATAAGGATTTCTGAACGTTCTGTAAATATTCTTGGTATGGGGAATTGTATAGATCGTTTAAGTTAGAATATGGTTTTTAGAGTAGTCAGTTGGGCATTGAGAGCGTAGTAATATTTCCCATAGATTTATGATTTGTAAGCCTACGATTTATACTAAGACGGGGCTAATGGAGCAACTCTACGTCGTGTCGTTAAGAAAGGAAATGCAGTAAAGGTTAATGGCTTCTTAACCAGACATTTTCTCAAAATCAAATGGAACTCTGTTAAGGAAATCCTTAGTTTTATGAAATTAGGCTTTATGAAGATCAATCTACCGTCAACCAGATTGACCATATTGCGATCGACGCCAGACACGCTTTCAGCATTATGGATGTACGAACTTTCCGAGGAGCTAACATCGACTCGGACCACTACCTCGTTGTAGCCAAGGTAACACTTCGGATTTCCAGACCCAAGGCAAAACAGGGAGGTGCTGGGTGCAGCTGGAGGTAAGTTGGTTAGGAGCATGCACCAACTTATCTGTAAGATATGGTCGGAAAAAAGCATGCCCGATGAATGGAACCTCAGTATTGTTTGCCCGATCCTGAAAAAAGGAGACCCTTTAAACTGCACCAACTATAGAGGAATCAGTCTACTTAACATCGCCTATAAAATCTTCTCTGCCGTAATATGTGAACGTCTAAAGCCCATCGTCAACAACCTGAAAGGTCCTTATCAAAGTGGTTTTAGACCAGCAAAGTCCACAGTTGATCAAATATTCACATTACGGCAGATCCTGGAAAAAACCCAAAAACATCAAATTGATACCCACCATCTACAGGGACGAGCTGTATAGAGCCATGTCTAGTTTTGGCATCCCTGCCAAATTCATCCGTTTATGCAGGATGACCATGGAGAATTCACGCTGCTGCATAAAGGTTGGAAACAACTTAACAGAACCTTTCGATGTCAAAAAAGGTTTAAGACAAGGTGATGCAGTGTCATGTGATTTTTTTAACATCGTGCTTGAAAGAATAGTGCAGAGCTCCCACGTCAACACTAGAGGCACTATCTTTCAAAAGTCTGTCCAATTACTAGAATATGCTAATGACATTGACATAATCGGAAGAACTCAGCGTAATGTCAATGGGGCTTTTGTGAGTATTGAGGCAGAGGCGGCAAAAATGGGTTTAACGGTTAACGAGGGCAAAAGAAAGTACATGCTATCGTCTAGAAAGGACATACAACACCGACGTTTTGGTAAAAACGTCACAATCGACAGACGTACCTTTGAGGTAGTCAAGGACTTCGTCTACCTAGGCTCCGCTGTAAACGCAGAAAACAACACCAGCGCTGAGATCAAACGCAGAATAACTCTTTCTAACCGCTGTTTCTTTGGACTTAGAAAGCAATTGAGCAATTGGACCAAAGTGTTGCTATATAAGACCCTTATCATCCCCGTCCTGCTTTACGGTGCAGAAGCATGGACCATGACAAAGCGAATGAAAGCACCTTGGGTCGTTTCGAGAGAAAAGTTCTTCGTGTGATCTACGGTCCCGTATGCATCGAAGGGGAGTGGAGGAGAAGATAGAACGACGAGTTGTACGGGCTGTACAGCGACGTAGACTTAGCCAGAAGGGTAATAGTTCAACGACTAAGATGGCTGTGTCACGTAGAGCGCATGGAAACCAATGCTCCGGCGCGGAAAATCTTCGAATCCGCAGCCACAGGACAGCGCAGTAGAGGAAGACCGCGGATCAGGTGGCGCGCACAAGTGGAAGGTGACCTCACCCAACTTGGAGTGCGAAACTGGAGACATTTAGCTAGGGACCGAGCTCTATTCCTTTGGGTTCCTTTGGTTCAGGAAATTCCAAAGCTTATTCTCTCTAACACTCAAAGAAATGTTTAAATTGGACGAGTAGTTTCTGAGATGAACGCGTTGAAACAAACAAACAAAAGAAGTAAACAACACAACATTAAAAGAAGAGGGAAACAACTCTTGGTTATTGATTCTGGGACTCAGATTGGTTTCAGGTTTTTGAGAGCCCCATAAATGACATTATGTTTTAAATATAACAAAGTTTCTTAGTAAATAGCTACCGTGGCTTCCTTGAGTGGCGAGCATTCAAGCCAATACCCAGATTTTGATAACTGTGACGCAAAAATCAGGCTGAATTTTTCAATAACATTAATAATTTTATATTGCTTCCTAGGGCTCCTTTGGATCCTGGAATTCTTAGGGTTCCTTTGGTTCATGAAATTCCAAAGCTTATCCTCTCTAACACTCAAAGAAATGTTCAAATTCGGCGCGTAGTTTCTGAGATTAGCACGTTGAAACAAACAAACAAGCAAACAAACATTTCAAGAAGAGGATAACAACTCTAGGTTTTTTATACCGGGGCTCGGATTAGTTTCAGTTATTTGAGAGCCCAATAAATGACATTATGTATGAAATATAACATCGTTCTTAAGTACATGGCCAAAACTACTTCCTTAGGTGCCAAGTATTCGAGCCAATAGTCAGTTTTCGATGACTGTGGCGCATAAATCAGACTGAATTTTTCCATAACATTGATTATGTCATATGGCTTCCTAGGGCTCCTTTGGATCCTTTAATTCTCAGGTTTTCTCTGGTTTATGAGATTCTAATGCTTATCCTCTGAAAGAAATTTTCAAATTGGGCGAGTATTTTCTGAGATTAACGCATTCAAACAAACAAACAAACAAGCAAACAAACAAACTTTTCAGCTTTATAAATATTAGTAAAAATTAAAAACAACAACTTCTTATGTTTTCAAAGGTACTGTATAAGTTTAATATTAATTTAACATATAATAAGGTACATACAATTTAACAATTTAACAATTTAACAATTTATTATCGTTTGCTTAACACAGTAAATACAATACATATATTCATGCATATACATAAGTATTCGGCTAAGAATCAACCTTATGCATTTCCTTGAAAGTTTATCTAAGACTTATAAAACTTACTTAGTCATGCATTTAATTCCTGTTATTGGATTTTATAATGACAGTTAAATAATTTGTATATGCAGTTAACTATACATATAAAAATATGTATAGAGTGACATTAAATTCATATGTATATGTAGAATGTCAAAAGATTTTCCAAACAAACGTGAAACGACTCATACAGATCATAAAATAAGAACTTAAAACTTTGCAATCTCACGTTCCTATCTAGCCCCCATGTCATGTGTAAATATATCTCGTTTCTGCAACAGCTTTCATATATATACTACAAGACTTTAGTAGGTATAGAGATAGTATTATATACATCTGTATAATGTACATATGTAAAAGTATATTCGTTACGAACCTACTCAGTTGTAAAAAAGCATTTCATTTCCTTTTCCTGTTTATCTGAGAAAATTGAAAATTCTCCTCACATCCTCGTGTGAGCTCTAGCTAGCAATTGCTATCTTCTTAACTACTATCTAGTCGGGTATAGCACCCACCCGCACAAAAATCTTTTTATACAGAGTGGGTCAAAAGTGACTTTCTAATTTTTAAAGTGATAACAACTTATAGATTTAATTTTGGATGCTTTCTTGAGCTAAGTATGGAATATAATGTCCTTAAAAAAAGAGAAATAACTTCATTTTCAAAGGGATCCAGTATGAGCATAAGGACAAATTGGATGAGTTGCAGGTAGGTGTCGTTGTATATTGGTTTCTAAATCTTGAGCAATGCAATAAGGGGGAAAGATAGACTGTGATAGAGCATTTCACATTCGTGAAGTACGGCTATAAAAGTAATATCAGAGAATCTTCTAGTTAACTTACTTGCTCATCAGTTTTGTGGACAGTTTAAGGTTTTTCAGGTCTATAAATACCAAATACAGCTCTTTCTTCACTAAACGGTGAGTGGATTTCTAGCAGTTACTTTTAAAATAAAATTAAATAGCGTTGTATTTTATTTAAGGACACAACTTTTGACTCACCCTGTAGACAAAACCGTAAACGAAAAAAAAACTTAGTTCAATTTTGAAAATGACTGTTTTATTTGTCTTTAGAATGTTTCTCTATTTTTTGTTTTTGCTTTTTTATAAGTGGATGTTGTATTGTGCCACAGTTGTTGTGTTTTTACTTTCATACAACACTACACTACACATAAAAATGCAATTTAATTATCCTAACAAGTTCCTAAATGTCCTGATCCTCTCTTTTCTCTCTCGTGTTCATTTTTTCAATGTCCTTCGCTTTCAAGATGTATGAATTTCTAGTCTTATACTGCTACATGAATAAAAGTCAAAACAAGGATATACGAACAAAAATAAAAATATAATAAAAAAGAAATATGAAAATATAAGACAAAATGAGGTGGATTATAACTTGTCTTACACTTTGGCGATATGGTGAGACAGTGAGAATATAAATTATGAGATGGAAAGTTTTTGGTTTGTGTCTCTAAGGAGGATGAAAAAGATGTGATGTCCTTTTTCTATCTTATTTTATTTACCACCATACTACCGCCTCTGCCGCAGGAAATAAAAAAACTAAAGAAAACAAAAAGATGTCCTAGTAGTAGAAGGAACAATCAGGATAACCAGGACAATCATTTTTTTTCATTCAAACCAACAAAAAAAATGTGAAAAAGAAAGTTACTACAATCTTTTACAAAACTTCTATCATATCTAAAAATATACCTCTAAGGATTTAAAAGTCATTTTGTGTAACTGAATGCCTTGAGAAAGTGTTTTCGTATTCCATATTTGCATTCTTAAGTTTTTTCTTTTTTAATTTAAAGTTGTAGTTTAATACGGAAAGAATTCTTTTATTGAAAAATATCTCCAAGAAAATTCCATGAAGAAGTCCAGTAGTACGAGAATTATGAGATTAATAACCATTTTTTTTTTTACTTTAAACTTTTTAATGTTCCGTGAGTTCTGAGAAGTTTTTGTTTATGTTGGAATATTAGAATGGTTATGTTATCCCTGTAGTACCCGTGGTATGATGGTTAGTGCGATGGACTGTCATGTTAGAGGTCTTGGGTTCGATCCCTGCCTATGGCACCTAAAGTTTTTTCACGGGTACTGTCTCTTGCGCGGAATTGACAAATTCTCCAAGAACAATTCTTGCCATGAAAAGTGCTTTCTCAAATTTGCCGTTTGGATTCGGCTTAAAATTATAGGTCCCTTCCATCCCTGTCAACAGTAGTCGCACACAGAAATGACTTGCATAAAGTCCAACGTTTAGCTTGCCTATGTATAAGCGGTTCGCTCCGCACGACCCCGTCTACGGCACTGGACACCTTTCTTTACCTAACACCTCTTGACTTATTTAGCAAAAAACTAGCTGCAATCTCTGCTATCCGCCTCCACGTCGCAGTGGACTAACAACAACATTGGCCACTCCGTAATTCTTAGATATTTAGAATCAATTCCAAAGCACACAGACTTCACCGTCCCCCAACTGCAATTCGACAGAAATTTTCAAATTTCTATACCTTCTAGATCTTTCTGGGACGATAGGACATTCCTGGAAGATGAGTCAATCCATTTGTATACAACTGGTTCAAAAATAAAAGAAGGGGTTGGTGGAGCTGTGTACTCTGAAAGACTGAAATTAAGTCTCTCATTCCGCCTTCCCAATTATTGTAGCGTGTTCCAGGCGGAACTTTTAGCCATAAAAGAAGTTTTGTCCTGCCTTAAAAAAAACGTGATATCAACATCTGATATCCGTATCTTCTCAGATAGTCAGACCACTATCAAATCTCTGGACCCTATCTCTACACACTCTATAACAGTTTACTGTTCACATTTGCTGGGTGCCGGGCGATAGAGATATTCCAAGTAGCTGTAAGGCAGATGAACTTGCCAGGAACGGTACAGTGCAGCCTATCCTACCACGTTTGGCAAATGCTGGCAAACCAATCGCTATTTGTACTCTGCTGCTAATGCAAGACGCTATAATGAAAGCAAACACCAGGTGGAACAACATCACCACGTGTCAGGTCACAAAAACATTTGGCCAACACTAGATTTAAAACTTTCAAGGTGCTTCTATCTCTAAGCAGATCGCATATAAGCTCGATAATAGGTGTCATAACCAGACTCTGTCTAATAGAAAAGTACGTCACGTGACTAAGCGTATTCTTAAATGACTTTTGCAGAAGCTGTATGGACGAGGAAGTGGAAGAAACAGTTCTTCATCTTCTCTGCACATGCGCTGCTCTGGCTCGAAAACGCAAGAATTACCTAGGAGAATTCTTCTCAAACTGGTCCCATTATCACAACAGGCCATTAAACTGGCCTGTGTGCGTCCGTTCCCATCTTGGACAGCCATTTTAACCTAACCTTACCTTATCCAGCAGCAAGAAATCTATACAATCTGTCTTTGTAGATGCTCTCATATACGGCTTTGAAATCAGTGGGAAGATGGTGGGTGTCGATTTGATGTTCTTCGGTTTTTTTTCAGGATCTGTTGTAATAGGAATATTTGATCGATTATGGACTTTCCTGGTCTAAAAGAAACGTTTACGTAGTACGGCATAGTGGATTTTGTGGTGCAGTTTGAGGGTGTCCTTTTTTCAGTATCGCGCAAATAATTCTCAGATTCCATTCATCGAGCATCTTTCTTCCCTCCATATTTTACAGATAAGTTGGTGCATACTCCTAACCAAACTATCTCCAGCTGCTCCAGCGCTTTTGTAAGACTTAGATATGGCAATACTTTCTTCGGCTAAATCGGAAAGACGGGATCGTTGAGTTATGTCGTCTATACTGAACCCCTCTTGAAAGTGGAATTCATTTTGCTATCGCCGTTATACAGTCTGGAGAAGTGGTCCTTTCATGTCCTCAGCATAGACTGATGTTCTACTGTCGTCTTTGCAGCCTTCTTCGATTCGTAATTTGTGCTCTTCTGAATTGTGTTTTACCTGCTAATAAACTTTTGCACTTCATATCTGCTTCTGCACCTCTCAACATATTCACATGCTCTCTCTTTTTCCTTCTGAAAATTCCTCTTCTGCTCATAGAGCTCATGAGTAAATGTCTTCTTTCTACGCAGCGCCGCTTTTTGCCGGGCTTATTATGTTTGGCTGCATTTGCCGTTTCGACATTCCTCATCAAACTAGGGGCTTTGGTTTTAGTGGCTCCATGTAACCTAGCACTTCATAGGAAGCTTCCACTAGTTCTCGATAAATTGTGTTGGAAGCAGAAAACTTCCATAAAATTTACTTGTAACTCGGTCGAAAAAGGAATTGGTGATCTCTTGCGGTTGCACCAGTTCGAAGTTCTGTTCTGACTTAGGTCTGAAAACCCAAAGTGCTACCTGGGTTTCAAATATCTTAACTCCCCGGATGGTTCGGACATCCATTGATGCTGGAAGCGTGTCTTGCGTCTATCGTAACGTCAACCAGATTGATCTGGAGAGCTCCAAGTTCCTTTGTGGATGTTGAGGTGTTGAAAACGCGTACTGGTAATATGATGATACGATGAGTCTGAATCCGTTACCATAATTGTTGTCGGGTTGAGCTTGACATTAAAATCTACCAAGACAATATAAATATCGTAGGGCACTTCTGATATGCGAAGTTCTTGTAAGTGACCTGAAATCGAGTTACAAAATCAGACTTGGATTATGCAACACACTGTGAATAACCCTTTAAAATTGACAAATCTCAGGGAATGTTTTCCATACACAACACAATTCAAATTCCAGAAAAGTTAAGTAATGCAGATTTCATAATAATTGGTATAAACGCCATTTCTTTGAAACCAACATTTCCCCCACAAAAAAAAATATTATTCGTCCTTAAATATCCTTCACAACATTTTTGCCAAATAAATTCACTTACAAAATAAAAATAAAAAACCACACTGGCAGCCAGACAACCATAAGTGCCTTTTATCTACCTACCTACCTTTCTCTAGACCCCTCAACCTATCTACCTTCAGACTATTCATATAGAGCGGAAATGACACAAATATAAAATTGCGACATCAGGCTATAAGGACGTAAATAGGTTAAAACCATTTTCTGTCAATCCGCCCCATTAAGAGACTTCCATGTAGATTTCCACACCAATGATTTTTTTCCGCATATTATTCTTGAGTTTAGTGTATGAGTAAGTCAGGCTTGCCAGATTTAGCTATTTAGAGGAAATTAGGCTATATTTTCCTGTAAGTAGCTATAAGCAGCCCAAATCGAATCTTCAAGCAAATAAATGTAGTTACATTTTTTTAACAAGTTTTGTATCTTATTTATTCATACAAGACTGCCATTTGACAGCTAAAACAATTAACTGTGTTAATACTGATTGGGCTACTTTTTCTTATTTAAGCTGACAGATTTTTTTTCAATTAAAATTGGGTCATTCTTTTTTCACCAGGTTTTTTTAAATAAAAGCTAATTTTTTCTAAGCCACCAAATTTTTTAAAATTAAAAATGGGATATTTGTTTTGGGCTACTTTTTCTAATTGAGGCAACCAGATGTTTTAAAATTTAAAATGAACTTGAAATTGGGCTACTTTTCCATATTGAAACTACCAGATTGTTTTAGTAAACATTAAACTATTATTTGAGCTACTTTCATTATTGAAACTAGCCCTTTTTTAAAATTTAAAATTGACGTATTATTTGGGCTACTTTATTTATTTGAAGCTACCCAATTTTTGAAAATTAAAACTGGGCTATTTTTTAGTTGAAGCTACCAAAATTTCCAGAATTTAATAATAAAAAGTACAAGATTTTTTAATTTTATTATATTTTTAGTGCGGCTACTTAATTTTTATTATTATTTGGGCTACTTATTCATATTGAAATTACCAAATTTCTTTAAATTGAATCAGACTTATTTCTGATCGCAAGTAACATTTTTTTAATTTTAAATTGTGCCATTATTTGGGCTACTTTTTCTGATTAAAGTTTTAATTTTTTAAATTGAAACTGAGCTATTATTTGGACTATTTTTTTAAATTGAATGTAACTGATTCTTAAAATAAAAATTGGCTACTTTTTCTCATTGAAGAGTTTTTTATTATAAATTGGGCTATTCTTTTTTTCATTGAAGCTTATACCTTTTTTTAAATAAAGGCACCAAGTTTTTTTTCGAAGCCACAAAATATTTAAAAAAATGGGACAATTTTTTTGCTTCTTTTTAAAATAGAAAATGGTCTTAAAATTGGGCTACTTTTCCATATTGAAACTACCCGATTGTTTGAATAAACATTGATCTATTTAAGGAGCCTCTTTTCTTTATTGAAGCTACCGCTTTTTTAAAAATTCAAATTGGGGTATTATTTGGGCTACTTTTTCCATTTAAAGCTACCCAATTTGTATTTAATATTATTTTTATTAAGTCTACTTTGCTTTATCGAAGTTACAAAATTTAAAAAAATTGAGACTGGGATATTATTTGGGCTACTCATTCATATTGAAATTACCACATTTCTTGAAATTGAATTGTGCCTTTTTCTGATCACAACTAACAGTTTTTAGTTTTTCTAATTAAAGCTTTAGGATTTTTCAAATTGAAACTGAGCAATTATTTGGACTTCTTTTTTTCAAATTGAAAGTAATTGATTCTTAAAATTAAAATTGGGCTACTTTTTACTATTATTTGGCCTACTTTTTCTGATTAAAGCTTTAAGATTTTTTAAATTGAAACTTAGTTATAATTTGGACTACTTTTTCAAATTGAAAGTAATTGATTTTTTAAACTTAAAACTGGGCTATTATTTTGACTACATTTTTCCTCTTTGTTGAAACTGAGCTATTATTTGGGCTACTTTTTCAAATTGAAAGCAAATGATTTTTTAAAATAAAACTGGGCTATTATTTGGGCTCCTTTTTTTCGTTTGAAGCTTCAAGTTTTTTTATGGAAATTAAAGCTATCTGTTCTTTTAAATTGAAATTGCTTTACTATTGGGCTATTTTTTGTAATCGAAAATACGATGTTTTTAAATTGAAATTGGACTATTTTTTGGGCTAAATTTTTTAATTAAAGCTATTTGATTCCTTTTTGTTGAAACTGAGCTATAATATAGACTATTTTGTCACATATCGATTTTGGACTGCAAATATTTGTAAATTGTGCTATCGATCTAATTCAGTGTGTGGCAACCCTGCAGCAAGCATGTGACCGACTGAATGTTTGTGTTTATTTTTACCACCAGGATGCAAAAACTCTATGACAGCCAAACTGAATGCTATATCAAAATATAAACCAAGCATACAAAAAAGCATGCCACACATAAATGGTTATCGCCACCGCCAACCTCCTCCTCCGTGCCGCACCGTCTTGATGTGCTATGACGATGCAAAAAGATTCTTCCCCGTCTCCAATAGATTTTATATATTTATGTGGTACATCAATGCTATCTTTGTACCATCTCGCACCCAACTCCCGCACCTTCCTATACCTATGCACATGATAAAGATTTTTAATTAAGACACAGCTTCCCAAACAGGATGAGCACTGAATTCAACTGGAAATCATGTTTCCTAACCTACAAACATCCATCCATTCATCCATCCATCTCATCTTTCCGTTTGGGACACACATATGGAATCTACTATTTCTAAGCACCAGGCACCAGAAGTGCCTGTTCCTTGTGCCTTGTGCCTCAATGACGACGACGACGATGACGACGACTACGACGAAGTCCTTAGGGTGTTGACAGCTAATTTATGCCCAATACAGAATCCGATGAATGGCTTTTTTAGTTGCAACCCTTTAGTCCTTCATCTCTCGTTCTTTCAACACACAAGATCCTTTCTTTAGATTGTATGAGTTTGTGTACCTTACGTCATTTCTGTACCGTATTTTGCTTTCGTATGTGTTTTGTGGCTTATTTTTGTGGGTGTATTATGTGTGGTTTCAACCCGGACATGTCATCGTGATGTTGCTCATAGTCAAGGAGGGCTGACAGGCTTAATGAGTAAACAAATTTGAGAACTCTTGATGACATTTCTAGAAGGACACTCAACTTCATTTCGAAGAAAAATAAAAACCAAAAAAAAACAACATAACAAACAAACTATAGATAGAAATGCATTAACAGCTATGTCCAAAATAAAAGGAACACTTAAAGAAAACTCTCATACTGATAGTCCTTTTGATTTGGATTGAAAATGTCACAGTTTTTGTTAGAATTTTTATTCATTGATTAATTCTAAAATGTTTGGTCAAAGCTTATTCGTCTATTTCATTCTTCTGGTATCAGTTCAACCCTAATACTCTTAAAATCACTTCAGTTTTTCTATGAAGTAAAGAGATTAGTTTTTTAGCCGTACTTCACGAATTTGAATTTCTCTTAATTTATCCTTGAGTCTTACGTGTCTACGTCGAGATTTTGTTAACAACAAAAACAACTTTTTCTGGCAGATAGCCGTCATTGGAGTTGCATACATTTGGATCCCAAATCAATGCAACAATTCCTTTCAATTTTTGACATTGTGCGATTATAAATACATGCATTTATTTATATACAATAATAAAATCAATAAAATTAATACAAATTTCAAATTTATAAAATCAATGTAAATTGAGCTTTATGTATATCAGAATTGCCAACATTTAAATTTTAAAATAAACTTATCGAACAAATAATATATGTAATTCAATGTCAAATTAAGGTTATTAAAAATTAGGCTTATATGCTTTACAATTATACATGTACTTTTTACTTTTGTAATAAACTTTTGTTTGAACGCAACATTTCAACGATTTGCTCTAAATATATTCAATTTCTTTTTTTCTTAATTTTTAACATACAAATTCTTGTGCAATTTAAACAGACATATTAGAATCAGCGGTTTTGGGAAATGAATTTCTATCAGAAAAAATAGAAGCAATTTAGTTTTGTTCCTATTGTTTTGGCTTTAGCTGTATAAATGTGTTAGCAATATGATACTTTAAAACCACCCACCCAACCCACACATCCAATAAGTGCAATCCTTGAAGTCAGTAACCTCAAGGAGTCAGGACATTCTGTCAGTATTTATTACGACTACTTAGGTTCAAAGAAAAGGAAGATAGAAAAAATAAGCATTTATCGTGTTGCTTAAAGGTGAAAAGTCGCACGATTCTGATTCACGTCTTCTGTCGTTGGATGCACCATATTCTCATATATGCAACATTACCCTAGCTAAGCTAGCTTATTTTTGTTCTTATGTTTATGGCAAGCCGTAAATACCTTCTCTTTTGCGATTCACTGGGATAGGATAATATGTTGAAAGTTATGCTTGTCATTGTTCAAAAGTGTTTTTCAAAAGCGGTTTAAGAAACTTTTTATTCTTTTTTTTTTGCTTCTATGTAGCCCCTTTTTGAATGTTGTTTACGAAAGGCTTTCGCCGAAAGGAAAGACGAGATTTTTCCAGTGAAGCCAAATGTGATGACATGATGCGTTGACATGTAAAATTTACCAAGGGATTTCAAAAACCAAAAAAAAAAAGACCCAAACAAGAAAAAAAAGAAGAATAAAAGTAGACGCACTTTGTGTGACTTGAAGCTTAAAAAAGTTTCTATCTTTTTTTTATTTTAACATAGCTGACTAAAGTTTGTGGGATTATAATTTTATTCTAGGAAGTTTCGCTTTTTTTGTTGTTGTTTTTCTTGTTTTGGTTTCTTTTGTTTTAGAAAGACTTTCCAGACGTAAGGGCACACCACCAAGGTTAAGGCAATGTAAAGGATTTAGTCTCTTGTCTGTGATGGTTAAGTATTTTGTGGCTTTAAAAACTGAAATGAAACAAAGCTTTGTGGGGTGAAAATTTTTTAGATGACAGGTAAAGGTAAATATAGATATGTCTATGTGAGGATAAAAAACTTTTTGCAATAAATGAAGGGTGAGTGGACAAAAATATACATGGAGGCTTCTTTTCAAGAATTTGGGATGACATCCTATTGATTGCAATGTCATGAAAGCTAATTGTATAAATTGTATGGACTTTTAATGAATTGAGGGGTATTATAATACAATTTTGTGACAAAATTTTACAGCTCAATGAAAAGCACTTTTTTATGATATGAAATATATTAGAAATTTAAAAACCATGAAAAATAACATTTTGTAAGTGAAATAATCATAAAAATATGAGAGTAACCATATTCTCCATCAATCTGTGAATTTTTGTATTCCTGGTGTTAACTTGCTTACAAAAAATGTTCAATAAGTAATATTTACAAAATTTACTGTCAAAAAGATCCTAAAAAAAAATCAATAAATTGGAGCTTAATCAAAATAGTACAAAATAAATACTAGAATTCTAGACAATAAAACTTACCATCATTGCTAAACAACTTTTTAATGTTGAATGTTACAAAACTCTTAAGTCAAACATAAAATTAGAAAAAAAAACTAGTTTTTGACATAACAAAGTTTTTAAGTTCAATCAATTAATATACACATCTTTATATTCTGAGTTATTTTCTTTTTGTCGCTTGTAATATAACTTTTACACTACATTTTCAAGACTTAGCAAAGGTACGATTCGGGAAACACTGATTAATTTGTATGCCTTTTACATAAACCATAAACCATAAAATTGCTTAGGTGTTTTTTTTTTACCATAGCAGTTTAAAAAAAAGATGAACACTTTGGTTAATACTAAATATCCTTACCAAAAATGCTAGAGACTTAATAGAGACTTAAATTTTATATAATGTATTGTAACGTTATAGCAAAGAAGTATATTTTCTAAAATAAAATCCATTTAACGGTTTTTTTTTATAAATCAAAAAAACTGAAAAAAAAATTTGTCACATCCAAAATTTTAAGACTTTTATCTCCAAAACAATTTTGTGCAACGAAGAAATGTTTTTGACATTTGATAAAATTTTGAAAAAAATTGAATTGATAGTTTTTTTACAAAAAATTAAAAACCGAAAAAAAATTAACAAAAGTTGGTAAAAAATGATTTTCGACTCAAATATCTTTTCAAAAATTTGAGATAATAGCTTCTTACTAAGTTTTACTTATAAGAAATATTGGTAACAACAACATTAAGACAAATTTTGATCAAAATCAAAAATAACCTAAAAAATGTATAAAAGTTGGTATAAATTAATTTTCGACTCAAATATCTTTTAAAAAATTATAGATATTGGCTTTAAACTACTTTTATCTTTCAAAAAATATTGTTGTTAACATTCAGTTAAATTTTGAAAAAAATCGAATTGACAGTTTTTTACATAAAATTAAAAACCGAAAAAACTTAACTAAATGTAAGCAATTATATTTAGCATAATTGTGATAAAAAGTTCGATTTCAATGTCTTGGTGCTCAAGATATCTTAGTCCAAATCCAATCTCTAATAATTTTTAATATTATGTTAAATAGGAGAAATACAACTGGCTATACATCAATAGAGCATTATTTGTGAACATAAAATGATAGGCTTAAGACTTGGCTTTGAAGATTAGCAAATGCATTAGTAAAAACTCTCTTTTTAATTCCATCCAAAATATTTAAATACATTCTTGGGGCTATAGCCCAAATATGAAAATTGTACTCGAGTTCCGAAACAATAAAATCTTTGTAAATTATAGCAAACGTTATTCACAAAGTTTATCTTCAGCCCTGGTTAACATCAAAGACAGTCGTTTCTTCTGGAAAACTGCCAAAGTGCTAAATGGAGCCCTGTTCTCGCAAAATATCAAAGTGGAAGCTGGAGAGTTAGCTTCACATTTCAAAAAACTCCTAAATCTGCCACCAAATCCAAACCCCATTGAATATGCACTCCCATATCAACAGGACATTTTCTTAGACCGATCTATACTGCTCGAAGATGTTACAAGTGTCATACACCGATGTGGATTGAATAAAGCCCCTGGTGAAGATCGCATATCGTATGAGTTCTTCAAGAACGCTTGAACAGATTTTTTAGTAAAACTAACATCGACATTCAATTTTGTTTGTTCCACGGGAGAAGTCCCTGACAGTTTTAAGAAAAGTGTAATACTACCGATTTTAAAAAAAGGAGATCCAAAAAATCCCAGTAACTACAGAGGTATATCGTTTTTAAACACTGTCATGAAAATCTTCGCAGGCATCTTACCTCAACGTTTAACAGACTGGATAAACGATAATGACCTGTTAAGCGAATTTCAAGTCGGCTTCCGCAAGGGGTACTCAACAGTAGATAATATCTTCTCTATAATAAGTATTACTCGTATGTATGTGGAAAAAGGAAAAAACAATGTATGCGTTCTTCGTAGACTTCAAGGCAGCTTTCGATTGCATAGACTGAAGATCTCTATTTCTCAAACTAAGCAACCTTGGAGTTTCAACAGAAATGTTAAGAATCTTTCAAAAACTCTACGAAGTAAATAAGTCGGCTGTTTGGGATTTAAATATTCATTCAAATTGGTGCGAACCAACAACTGGTGTAAAGCAGGGATGTCTCTTGAGTCCACTTCTCTTCTCAATTTATTTAGACGATCTAGTTACGGTTCTTCCGGGAGGAGTTCTTTTTGATGGAATGTCCTTAAAAATATTGCTCTACGCTGATGACATTGTAGTTCTCTCTGAATCTCCCAACATGCTCCAGATCATATTAAATAAACTTTATTGTTACTACAAACTGTGGAACCTATAGTAATAGTGTTTCGAAACGGGGCGGGTCGTCTTGCTAGGAATGAAAGTTGGACTTGGGGAAATGAAAAACTGGAAACTTTTAAGGAATATAAATACCTTGGCGTTTGGATTACTCAAACGCTATCATTCAAAATGCATTTACGAGAAAAACTTAAAGAATCCTAACGCGCGATAAACTGTAATTGGAAAACAGTATTCTGCAATCGAAATATAGCTTCAAGTCCAAAATACAGAGTTTTTGAGGCAGTAGTCAGATCAATTATGTGTTATGCGGCACAAGTTTGGGGTATTCTCGTGTTTGAAGAAGTAGAAAAACTCTTACGTTTTTTCTTAAAAAGAATATTCAGACTTCCAGAAAATTTACCAACGTACATGTTGCACCTCGAAACTGGTCTACCTCCACTGTATTTATGTACTGTTGATATACACTTTTCATATATAATAAAGACCTTGAAACACCGCCTCACAAATAAAATCGCTTTGCATCTCAAAAACAGAAATGAACAATTTTTTTTGGGAATGGAGAAGACTGAGCCTAGAGCATGATGTTCCACTCCAACTAGAAAATGAAGATTATTTAAGAATAAACCTGCAAACCCTTTTAAGTAAAATTGAACACTCAGCTAGAAATGCTTTCATCGAACATTGTCAACAAAGTCAAACAAGAAGCTCGTATAAGCTTTTAAACCATTTCCTGGGAAAAAATAATTACTTTAATGACCAGAATAGTCTAGATGTTATCAGTACTATCTTTAAAGCGAGAGGCAAACTCCTCAGACTTAATTACGTACCCTATATAAGCGAGCAAAATACGGAATGCACCTTGTGCAATATGAGAACTAGAGAAGACATATGTCATTTTATTGGCATATGTCCTATTTTAAACTCAATCAGAAGATCAATCTGGAGAAAAATACTCTTAATGGAGATGAAATTCATGGTATTCTTAATGGCGAAAATTGGACACTTCTTTACTGCTACATCAAAACTGCCTATAAATATCGAAATCAAATCATAAACGAATCTTTTTGATTCTGCCTTTAATTTTATAATCAAATAATTCATTTTTATGTTTATTGTATTAGTTTATCTATTTGTTATTAATGTAAACTTTGCGTTAAATTAACTCATAATTTGTATTAAGAAATATTATTGCTCTCTTTTCGGCTGACGGCACATGCCAATGCTCTTTTGTAATAACTACCAAACTATGTAATTACTTCTTATAAATGTAAATAAAAATCACACTTACTACTACTATTTACAGCAAGATCAGAAGTGGTAAAAATACTGCTTGTATAGTTGTAGAAAACTTTAAGATTTTGCAATGTCAAATATATGATCACTCCACTTGATTAATTTTTTACAGATGTTTAGTAGAATTTGTTCCTTTTTTTTATTCTACAGGATGTCTAACACATTTTTCTTCAATATTCTTAAATTTGTTGAAGTTTCTTTCAGCATCGTTGATATTTTAATCTGTAAAGCAAAATTTATTAAAAGTCTATATCTCTACTGGATCTTAATGGGATACCTACATAATACCTGAGTACCTTTGGGGCTCCACAGAACGAAAAAAGTCATCCTATTGACTATTTTGGTAGTCAAATTGACTATTTGGTGGTCAATTTTCAGCCGATAACCACAATAGTCAATAGAACAATTTTTGTTGTCAATTATAGGATCCGAATTTGTTTTACTACGTGGTCATATTGACTAATGTGGTAGTCAATGTGTCAATTCGAACTTTTCCTTAAATAATGCTATTATTATTTACAGTTTTTGTCAAAAATAAAACATTTAAAATTTTTTTTAAACTTAATAACTCGTTAAATAGTGAATTTTTCTTTTTCTTACCATTTATTTATTTTATTTAAAATGAAATGTTCTGTAGACGAAATGTTCAACATTTTGCAGAAAACCTAAAGTTTTTGACTGTTAAGAAGGTCGTGACTAAAAATATCAACGCCAAAAAAATCAAAGAATTGGTCCTAAAAAATAGTTAAATGACATTCTAAGACCTCACTGACCTTGTTGAAATATAAATATCAGAAGGATCATTGAACAAATTTTGAGTGACAATGTGGGCCTTAAAGAAGTAAAATATCCACGCTTAATTAAGATCAGTAATTGTATTTGATTTTGTTTTCATTAATTTTAAATTGAAAGGACACAAAAATTGCTGCTGATGACACTTAAGAACGTATAACAAAATAAATTCAAAAAACTTTAATAAAATTGTATTGCAATGCATCCATTAATATAAAATGAAATATCTCCAATAACAATACATTGTTTATCCTAATTCCAATAAACGTTGATCATATTGAAATGTTTGTGTCTTATTTCAAATATTCCCACAGAAAAACCACATTTAAAACTATTTCCCAACATTTTTTATGCTTCCCAAACCGTTTAAATTTAAAAATTAATATACGTCCACTTGGGCGTATACGCAACATTAATTTCCTATGTATACACAAACAAAGCCAAAGCAGCAAAAATCAACCTCAACGAAAAAATCCCTTGTTTCCTTTTAATCTTTTTAAAACGAAAATATTTAGAATATGCTTCAAATAACCACACTAAACCCTTAAACCCTCCTCAATTACCGCCTTTAGACAGAAAATTTTGTTTGAACAAAAAAAAATATCAGTTAACTTAATAAATATGTGCGGCAAGCAAAAAAGTTCCATGGAATGCTCCTGGCCATACCAAAAAGACCACACACAAAACACACACCTACTATGTGTACGCCTTAAAAGATGGTTAGAATTATTCAAAATTATTCCACACCCTTGATGTTGTGTTTTTGCCTATATCAACTTATACAACAATAACTTTGTATAGCATACCATATACATACATACATACATAATTCTCATATGTGGCTGTGGAAAATCACTTCTAAAAAGTCAGTCAATATGGTTTTTATTTTCGAAGGTGTTATATATACACATATATTCTCTACTCTTTCTTCTTTTCGTCCTTTCGTCCTTTTTTTCCTGATCAAATATTAAATGAAAACGACACCATTTTGATCCTTTTCACCATACGCCAGCTTCAATGTGGTTAAACATACAGGATCAAGAAAGGACAGCAGCAACATATAACATATAACAAGGACGAGAGAAAAAAAAAGGCCAAACATTTTTGGTGAATATGTAAAAGAACAATCGCTGCCAGGACGAGATAACAATAGATGCTGACATAGCAGCATACAACGATTTAAGTTTATAGCTACAGTTATACCCATTTATAAAGTTTATGACTATGTTTGTGTTTGGGGAAAACTGAAAAGTGTCTATAATGGGTGAGTAAGTAGTATAAAGCAGAGACCAGCAGGACCTCTTGTTCCTATATCATGGGAAAACAACGAAACATAGTGCCAAAGCAAAAACCTCTAAAAGCAGTTTCATTTTCATTAAGAAAAAAAAAGAATATTTTTTTGGGTAAATATGAGAAAATGTCCTCTCTCCCAGGACTCACCTCACATTCAACGCCATCAACCAAACTCTTCCATTATCCTTCCCTCCACTACTCTGTTTTTTTTCTTTCTTCCGTTTTTTTGTTTTTCTTGTTCGTTTGGTCTTTATTTGTAGACTCTATTCATGTTCGAGTAGAAAAGACTTTTGTTAGCACTTAGCTGTAATTTACTGATAAGATATGCACACATAGTCGAACACCACTTGTAGGACTAAACTTTTCCCAACTAACCGATGGATGATGGTCAGGACTCACAATAAGTAGATATTGAGTGAGAGTTGAAGAAAAAGAGTGCCAGGCCAGTGTGCGGGATATAAAAAAAGGACATCAGGGATGAAAATCATTAAAAGTTTTCTTTTTTGTTGTCTCCGTTATTCTTTTTCTTCTAACCGGGTTATGGTTAGGATGGAAAGTTTATCAAAGGAATTCAGACAAAAAAAAAATACTTTCAGATTTGTTTATTTGGAGCTTTGTTTTAATGAAATCTAGTACTTTTTTGAAAATGTTTTTCAGTTCTAAGCAGGAAAAGGGAAAAATAATTAAAATGCAAAAGCACGCTTCTAGTTTTCATAAACTAAACTAAATAAATAAACTTTAATGTTTTACTCTAAGGAGCCTTCTTATCCACATATGTAAATTAAGTACTTCTTTAAATGTGTTAAATAGAAACTTCAAGGAAGGCACCAACCCAATATATTCGCTTTTCTGACAAACTTAAAACACAGAATAGTGTACATGTTCTGCTTATATTTCAAATATTTGTTTTTTTAAATTGAAAACAAGTTTTGTTTTACAAAAATAGTGTCTTTAACAATCTCTTCTTATATGTATCTGCAATCTAGTACAATTTTTAAGTTTTAAAAGAGTATTATAAATTTAAACAAAAGCTTACATTTCGTAAATAATTTACATATATTATGCATCTCAATGACTTAAATAATATGCTTCAAATAATCTAGTACAGAAAAAAGTTATTGCATAATTAAAATTATCAAAAATTCTACAGTAACTTCAAAATGTATACATACAAACCCAAAACATTCATGTTTTGACTTCTTGGTTCCTGTACTTGGAAAAAAGATTATTGGTTTGAAACCATCCTTAGTAAAATTGCTAAGGTTTCTGTATTTCAAAAGTATGACAAAAAAGAGCTTTTTAATTTAATCTAGTACAAAATCAAAAATATTCTTGATATTTAATTCTCAATCATATTGAGGATGAAACAAATTATTTGTTTTTGTAAATTAAATAAAAAACTTCTAAAAATATGATTAAAAAAATCTAGTACCAATATATTTCTTATAAGTGCTTTTTATTGCATCCACATTGAAAAAATACCGTCATTAAATTGATATACTTGATTTTATCAACTTGTTTTTACTATTTTATTACAATATGATCAACTCTCTTCTCAATTTGAAATTTAAAACGAACACAAATTAAACTATCAAAGATTCTGCATTTCAAAAATATACAGAATGACCTTAATTAAACCTTATTTTAATCTACATTTTTGTATAATCTAGTACAAAATAATGTTTTAATCTCCTCAGTGATGTTAAGATTGAAAAAAAAATCATTATTTTTGTTAAATTAAACTTCTAAAAATAAGTCCTCATTAAGATTCAAATAATCTAGTACAAACACAAACAAAAGTGCATAACACTTCTTTTAATTAGGTGCTTCTTAATACACACAAATTAAAGTATTCAATTTCTTTCGTGTCTTAAATGTGAAAAGAACATAATTTAAGCTAGATACATGGTTTTATCAACTCTTTTTTTACTTTTTGTCTAGTACAATTTAAAAAACTTCCTTGCTAATTGATAATTTGAAACGAAGTCAAATAAAATTATTAAAGCTTCTTTAATCCCACGCTATCGAAAAGAACTATATTTAATCCATTTACGTGATCGTATGAGCTTTTTAAATTAATCTACTACAATACATATAATATATTTCTTATATTTTCTCAAATTTAATCTTAAAATAAGTAAACAAAAATCATCATCATGCTATAAGTACAATTATAAATTTAAATGTAATATACTCGATGAATAGTACTTTCTTCAAAAGTAAGAGAAAACTCACTACAGAAATGATCATGTGAAATATAGTCTAAGGGGCGTAATCATAGATAATTACTAAAGTCTTGATCTATAGTTTATGGCTTGTTGGTTAAATAAAGACACAGCTCTAATTCATAGTCAATTTGCCAGATGTGTTTAGTAAAACATCAGGTTAAGGTTGTATTCTACTACAATTATACTTTAAATGACAGGTCAAAGCAAAACAATACTTTTATATTTTTAAACTTATTATTTTGTGCTATCATTCCTAAAATTGGATGTATAATATTATAATAATATTAAAAAATGTGACTGTTTCTTTATCCAAACGATATCATTCTTAAAATATGTTGTCGCTTAATTCAAATGAATTGTCTATTAAATAGTTAAAAGTATTAAAAACTTCTGTAGTAAATCAAAAGACACACGTTTCCTTTCGATGTTTTTTAAAATATATCTAGTACAATATTAACAAACTCCTCTCTAATTAATGAATTTTAACGTACATAAGTAATATTATCAAGTTTGACTTTAACTTAGGTTTAAAAATTAGTCTAGTATAAATACAAACATAAATTCAGTGTACAAAGAAAATCTATTACATTAATAACATTATTTAAAGTTTCTATGGAAAATCAAAATCAAGAAGAATTTAAATAAATCAAGTCACAAATACGTGTTTTAAGTTTTTAAAATTGATCTATTACAATGATCTAGTACATAAAATTACATACATTATGAAAGCTTCTTAAACTTCGGTTTAAATTTATTTAAAAATAGCTTAAGCTCTGGACTTGATTATTAATAACAACTTAGCAAAAGTTTATCAAACATCTATGAATATTCTCTTATAAGTCTATTAAATTATTGAAAGTTTTCAAAACGTCTGCAGAAAATCCAAAGACACACGGTTCCTTTCGATGTATCTAGTACAATATTAACAAACTCTTTTTTAATTAATGATTTTTAACGAACATAAGTAATATTATCAAGTTTGACTTTAACGCACGTTTTTAAAATTAGTCTAGTACAAATACAAACATAAATTCAGTGTACAAAGAACATCTATTACATTAATAACATTATTTAAAGCAAATCAAAATAAATGTACAAATAAAATTAAATTATGTCACAAATACGTGTTTGAAGTTATTAAAATTGATCTACTACATAATGAACTATTTTCTTTCTAATCGATGAACTCATATGTAGGACATAAAATTACATAAATTATAAAGGCTTTTTATATTTAATTTCATAAAGAAGCTGAATTTTACAAGAAAAAAATATAATTTTATAGACTTTTGCAATTATTCTGGTACTATACAAACAATATGTTTGTTATTCAAATTTCTCAGATTAAGAAAATAAGTGACTATTTTCAGTCAGTTTAATCTAAAACCTAATTAATCATTATTATACTCAAAATATTCTAGTACAAATATAATAGTAAAATCAGTGTATACTCGGAAAATCTATTACGTCTCATTATAAAAACTTTTCGAGCTAAGTGCTCACCCAAAACTAATGAAACAAAATTAAGTTTAATTGAGGTGGAGAAATGTTTTTTTTTGTAGTGAATCTAGTACAATTTGAACATAATCTTCAAATATCAAGATAGTTTTTTTTTTCTTATGTTTTCTATATTTTTCTAATTTCACTTAATTTTGTCGCATTTCATCCCTGTTCTATATATAAATGAAATCTATCTGTGTGAGCCATAAACACATCCTTCATCCACCCACCCACTCACTTAGCCACTCACCGAAACGAACGAACACCTAACTAATACTTCAATTAGACAGTAATCTTGTTTGTTGTGGCATTGATGGACGGCTTAATGTCCTCCTAAAAGTATAGTAGTACACATCCCTAAAGGATAATGATTACATAATACGAAATACAAAAATTAAGAGTCCTTATTTCTCGTAAAGGATACTCTTATGTACTTATAACCCCATTCTGTACGAATGTAATATGTTTCTGAAACGAAAAGGTAAGGTCAAGAAATCAATAATTGATAGTTCTAGGATTTTCCATTTTATGTTAAAAAATTATTAACTTTATCAATGAAATTGTTATTATTTTACGATTGCATCCTCAACATCATCTCATTCCTTTTTTCACCAAAGTCACCAAAAAACCAAATCATACAGATGGCGGATGGGATGCTCTAGAAAGGATCTATTGGTGCTGGTGATGAAGACTAACCATCAAAACTTGCGGGGTTAAAAAGGGAGCAACTGCGGGTGCTATACTGCTGCAGCGGTGACTATGGTGATGACGGTAACTATGACGGTGACGGTGACTGTGGCAGTGGTGGCGGTAATGTTGGCGGGCTGTGGTTTCCCAGCATAAGGTTACTTTCTCATTCGAGAATCGTTTTGGGAATTTTAATCTCAGATTGGATTCGAGCCAACCAACATTCATTATGCAGGCTATGCAACCGTGAGTTGAAAACGATTGAAGGGAGATTTTAACTATATATGTATGTGGGGTACTTCTCGTTCGTATATAAATGTATGTATACCTAAGTAATCACGATGGATGGATCATCAGGAAGCAGGACATAGGGTCTTCTCCACATCTGTCTGTATCTATGTGTCTATGGGTAAGCGGATGTGGCACAGCACCTCCCCCCATCACTCCACTATTATATTCTATGATGAGATACGAGGATAATAGTAAACTACTTGCGGTCTTACATTTAGAATATGGTTTGCATAATGCGAGCGCAGTTGCACATCATTCATGTAAAGAGGTCTGTGGGTCGGTCGATGCGATGGATGCATTGCATCCCATCGTCCTTTAGTTTTGTTGGTCCTATCATCATCGTCCTTTATAGCGTCATACTATCAGCATCACCATATTCTTTTCGATTATGTCTGTATGAACTTCCTTTTTCGTTGTCGTCGTCGTCATCGTCCATATTGCTGTCAGGAGTCCTTGCTCCCCCCCCCTCCTTCCCTTCGTCCAACCCTTTCTCTTTTATCACTCACTGACGATGGTTTTGCATTGTGAAAAGTGATTGAACCAGTTTTTGCGCTCCTTGTTTTCGGGTGAGTGATAATTTCGTGTAATCTAGGCCGTTTCATAAATTGAAAACAATGCGTGACCAACTAGGGATTTGGATCATTTCATTTCATTTTCTGGATGAAAATTCAATGCTTATAATGTTCAATGTATACTTAATACCTATACCTAAACATAATAAGAGAGTGTCATCTATAAAGCATAAGGACTTCTATGGAACAACCCCTTTTACGTGCATGAATAGAGAAGATAGAGTTGACATAGAAAAGAGATTCATTAATGCAAATGGCTTTGAGAGTTATTGATACCTTAGAAGCAATTATTATATTTTTTTAATAATTTCTTCAAGGATTTATCATAACTTAAGGACTTTTACATGAAATGAGGACAGATGAAATTGGAAAAAGAATTAGTTACAAACATTTTACAGGACATAATTTCTATATTTCATTGGTCCTTAATCTAAAACATTGTGCAAAAATGTTGTACTACATTCTTTGTGCATTTCACTTACTTTCTGTCCTATAATTTCTAAGTGCAATTTAGTTCAAATTTTATTGGAGCATTAAAATAAGAAAACAATTTGGCAGTCAAGGAGATATTACTACCCTTATTATGCAGAGGCGCAGTATGAGCACTAGAAAGAGGATAGAGGGTTTAAAAGGAGATGTCGGAGCACATCGCTTTGGAATTCCTGAATATTGGAATGACTAGAAGAAACAGATTGTGGTAAGGCATTCCGCGTCGCGTAGTACAGCTAAAAAACAAATCTCTGTATTTGACAGTACGGCCGAAGTTGGACTCGAGGGTATACTGATGGCATTCCCAGAAACGCGATTAATACGGTTGAACTGTTTAAGGGTAGGAATACAACTGGCTATTTCACTTGAGCATAAACCGTCAAAATAACGGTAAAAGAGGGTGAGACAAGAAACCTAAAGACGATGTTTAAGCGAAGTAAATAAACTTATGATGATATCAATGTAAATGTTCTACGTTCAGCCCAGAGATGGAAGTGATACTCAAGCTTTGGATGTATATATAAGTCTTGTAGATAACAGCCAGATCAGAAGGTATTTTTGGAGACATCGTGTATGTGATCGTTCCACAAAAGGTGGTTGGTGACACACATACCGAGAATATCGAGATGTTTAGTCTCCTCGATGCAGGTGCCATCCATGAATAATGGAAAGGGGGGTATATCTCGCTTTAGTAATACAAGACAGCATTGGGTTCCCGAAGCAATAAATTCCACTTGGTTTCTTAACCCCCATTGTACAATTTTGTTTATATCAGAATTGAATGAGCTTATCATATTTTGTCGTTGCAGTTCCACCGAAGAGGGACGTGAGTCTGAAAACGAATATGAAAAGCTAAGAGTACTATCGTCAGCGAAACAATGTATTGGATTAGATGTTGCAGACAGAAGATCATTAACAAAAATTAGAAAGAGTGTTGGAGATAGAACAGAGCCCTGGGGCACACCAGCATTTATTTTATGGTTTTCAGACTTGAATCCATCTAATACTACTTATATTGAACGATCAGAAAGGTAATTACTAATTCAATGAAGCAGGGATTCATGAAACCCGAAAGCAAGCATTTTCAATAAGAGAGCCAGATGCCAAACCCTATCAAATGCTTTTGAAATATCAAGTGCAATAATCTTACCTTCTCTAAAACGATGTAAAGATTTACTCCACTGTTCGGTGAGATGAACCATGAGATCACCAGTGGACCTCTTGCTTCGAAAGCCGTACTGACGGTCATTAAGAAGCTTCCATTTCTCAAGATATTTCTTGAGCTGATAATTAATCAGCGTTTTCGTGACCTTGTAAAGAAGGGATGTAAGCGCAATCGATTGGTAGTTAGAGATTGAGGAAGATTTGCCTTTTTTGGGATTGGGCTGGACAAATGCAAGTTTACACCATCTCTCGGAACGAGACCTGAGTAGTAGGACAGCGTTGAAGAACACCTCTTCAGAACCATAGCGGGGATACCATTCGGACCAGCGGATTTATGCATGTAAAGATCTTTTAGGATTCTCGCCACAGTACGAGTGCAAAAAAAGATTGGCCCCATAGAATCACTTACGCACTCGATGACAGGCGGAGTCATAACACTCACTGGTAGCGTTGAATTGGCGGCGAAATGCCTAGCAAAGAGATTAAATTTCTCTAAAGAGCTAATAAAAGGAGGGTCATTGACACCGAGCGTAGGAAGTGATGAAGAGGAAGAATTCGGCATGTTTTTTACAAATGACCAAAGATTTTGACAGCCTTTGGGACATTGCAGTATTTTTTGCCGTAATTTTTGTCATGTCCAAATTTGGTCCGTCGAATATGGGCATTCCAGGCCTTCCTGCAAAATTAGATGTACTAAATGTATTAGATTCAATATTATTGGTTTTTATAAAAATAATTACTTGCTTAAAGTGGTATTACAGACCTGGTTAACTAAGCCTAACTCAACAAACTTCTCCATCGTTATCGGTCTCAAGTTGGAGTTCTTCAGTTCGCACTCCAAGTTGGGTGAGGTTACTTTCCACTTGTCACGCCACCTGATGCTCGACCATAATCTACTGAACTGTCTTGTGTACGTGGTTTCAAAGACTTTCCGGGCCAGAGTATTGGATTGCATGTGTTTTCCAAAAATGCATACGGGACTGTATATAACCCGTAGAACTGTTCTCTTAAAACTACCCAAGGTGTTTTCATCCACTTTTGTTATAGTCCATGCTTCTGCGCCATAAAGCAGGACGGGTATGACAAGGATCTTTGGTTGATTTCTTAGCCCTAAAAAACTATGGTTAGAAAGAACAATTCATTGTTTGATCTCAGCGCTACGCTAGTCTTGTTTTCTGCATTTATAGTGAAGCCCAGGTAGACAAGATCCTTAAATACCTCAAAATTAAGTCTATCAATGGTTACGTTTTGACGAGACGTCCGTCAGTGTTGTAGATTCTTTCTTGATGATATAATGTTCTTTGTTATGCCCTCATTAACCGCTTACCGCATTTTTGCTTCTTCTGTTTCAATACTCAAAAAAGCCCCATTGATTCCGATTATGTCAATGTCACATCACCTTGTCTTAAGTCTTTTTAACTTCCCATAGGAAGTTATTGTAATGGGTCCGATTTGTCAAATTGAAAATTTTGACATTTCTCGACGTTTCAAGGTCCCTAGAGTCGAAATAAAAGATTTTTAGAAAGATGTCTGTGCGTGCGTGTGTACGTACGTTTGTACGTCCGTACGTCCGTACGTCCGTACGTTCGCGACGTTTTTTTTCGTTGTCCATAGCTCAAGAACCAGAAGAGATATCGACTTCAAATAAATTTTGTTATACAGCTAATAAGGCAGAAAGATGCAGAAAGGGCTCTCAAGAAAATTGCGTGGGTGGTTTTTTTACTATAGCAGTTTGAAAAAATGGTGAAAATTTTGGTTAACCCTAAATATCTTACGAACCAAAAACGCTAGAGACTTGAATTAAATTTTATAAAATAGATTGTAACGTGATACCAAACAGGTATATTTTTTGAAAAAAATCAATATAACGGTTTTTTTTTAAATCAATAAAACTGAAAAAAAAAAATTTGTCACCTCCAAAATTTTACGACTGAAATATGATTTTATCTCTAAAACAATTTTGTGCAACGAAGAATAATGTTTTTGATATCTGATAAAATTTTGAGAAAAATCTAATTGACAGTTTTTTTATAAAAAATAAAAATCTAAAAAAAAACATTATTCAAAGTTCGTAAAAATTGAATATCGATTCAAATATCTTTTCAAAAACTTGAAATTAAGGATTCAATTTTATTTTATCTTATAAGAAATATTGTTTTCAACATTCTGAAAAATTTTGAGCAAAATCGAATTGACAGTTTTTTTTACAAAAAATAAAAACCTAAAAAAAAAATGTATAAAAGATGGTAAAAATTGATTTTCGACTCGAATATCTTTTCAAAACTTTGAGATATTGGCTTTAATTTACTTTTATCTTTCAAAAAATTTTGTTGTCAACATTCAGTTAAAGTTTGAAAAAAAATCGAATTGACAGTTTTTTTACATAAAATAAAAACCTAAAAAAAAAATGTATAAAAGTTGGTAAAAATTGATTTTCGACTCAAATATCTTTTCAAAACTTAGAGATATTGGCTTTTATTTACTTTTATCTTTCAAAAAATCTTGTTGTCAACATTCAGTTAAAGTTTGAAAAAAATCGAATTGACAGTTTTTTTACAAAAAATAAAAACCTAAAAAAAAAATTATAAAAGTTGGTAAAAATTGATTTTCGACTCAAATATCTTTTCAAACCTTTGAGATATTGGCTTTAATTATCTTTTATCTTCCAAAAAATCTTGTTGTCAACATACAATTAAAGTTTGAAAAAAATCGAATTGATAGTTTTTTTACAAAAAATAAAAACCTAAAAAATATAATTTATAAAAGTTGGTAAAAATTGATTTTCGACTCAAATATCTTTTCAAAACTTTGAGATATTGGCTTTAATTTACTTTTATCTTTCAAAAAATCTTGCTGTCAACATTCAATTAAAGTTTGAAAAAAATCGAATTGACAGTTTTTTTTACAAAAAATAAAAACCTAAAAAAAATGTATAAAAGTTGGTAAAAATGTATTTTCGACTCAAATATCTTTTAAAAACTTAGAGATATTGGCTTTAATTTACTTTTATCTTTCAAAAAATTTTGTTGTCAACATTCAGTTAAAGTTTGAAAAAAAATCGAATTGACAGTTTTTTTACATAAAATAAAAACCTAAAAAAAAAATGTATAAAAGTTGTTAAAAATTGAATTTCGACTCAAATATCTTTTCAAAACTTAGAGATATTGGCTTTTATTTACTTTTATCTTTCAAAAAATCTTGTTGTCAACATTCAGTTAAAGTTTGAAAAAAATCGAATTGACAGTTTTTTTACAAAAAATAAAAACCTAAAAAAAAAATTATAAAAGTTGGTAAAAATTGATTTTCGACTCAAATATCTTTTCAAACCTTTGAGATATTGGCTTTAATTATCTTTTATCTTCCAAAAAATCTTGTTGTCAACATACAATTAAAGTTTGAAAAAAATCGAATTGATAGTTTTTTTACAAAAAATAAAAACCTAAAAAATATAATTTATAAAAGTTGGTAAAAATTGATTTTCGACTCAAATATCTTTTCAAAACTTTGAGATATTGGCTTTAATTTACTTTTATCTTTCAAAAAATCTTGCTGTCAACTTTCAATTAAAGTTTGAAAAAAATCGAATTGACAGTTTTTTTTACAAGAAATAAAAACCTAAAAAAAATGTATAAAAGTTGGTAAAAATGTATTTTCGACTCAAATATCTTTTAAAAACTTAGAGATATTGGCTTTTATTTACTTTTATCTTTCAAAAAATATTGTTGTCAACATTCAGTTAAAGTTTGAAAAAAATCGAATTGACATTTTTTTTACAAAAAATAAAAACCTAAAAAAAATGTATAAAAGTTGGTAAAAATTGAGTTTTGACTCAAATATCTCTTTAAAAATTTTAAGTATTGGCTTTAAAGTAATTTTATCTCATAAGAAATATTGTTGTTAAAATTTAAAAAAAATCGAATTGACAGTTTTTGTTACAAAAAATAAAACTCAAAAAAAAAAAATAATACTAAAACTTCGTAAAAATTTACTTTCGACTCAAATAGCTTTTCAAAACTTAAAAATATTGGCTTGAAATTTATTTTATTTCACAGAAAATATTGTTTTCGATATTCAGTAATTTTTATATAAAAATCGAACAGTCCGTTTTTTCATATAAAAATAAAATCTACAAAAAGAGTACCCAAATTTGGTAAAAATTGATACGAGTACATAAAGACAAACTTTTAAGCAAGACAAATCGACAGACGGGATGGGAAGTTATCAGTGTGGGTCGCATCCCAGCCTCTTTTTTTACATAAAATAGATCGGTTAAGTAGTTTTCAACCCTAAGTGTCCCGAATTCTGAATAGTCATTCTGTAAAAACTTTACATGGCTTAATACAATTCGTCTTTGAAGATAATACCATATACGGGGGTTAAGATCAACGAAAAGATGGTGGGTGTCAAATTGATTTTGGTGGGATTTTTTTTCAGGATCTGTCAAATGTCAAGTATTGACTTAAATGACGTCAATAACCGGGCTCTTACTATACTTTCAAATAAATGTTTTGGAAATGCTTAATCCTCAACTATAAGGCATTTCCTTGAAATTCATCAATTTTCAGAATGACTCTAAATTTTCAATATGGCAATCTATACACTTTAAAACTTATACCTTACGAATCCAATAAAACTCGTCTCAATATCAGCTTTGTTGTATATCGTCGATAGATAGGAAGGGTACATAAATTTAATGCCCATTAACATAACATGTGGCATTACAATATTATATCCAACATCTTGTTGCATACAGATAAACAATTTAAGAAAATACCTTATACACTTACTAAAGCCCAATAAAAAGAAGAAATTTACACATCGCATATGCAGCTAAAAGGCATCAGAGCTTAACTTGAACAAAAGTTCCTCCAAGACTTTATCCACATCAGCGATTTGTAAGTTTACAAAATTTACATACAAAATACAGACATACGAATTGGCTCGTACCATACATACATATTCGCGACAACATCACAGCACTGGGAAAACCTTCACATGATGTGAACTATATATTTTACAAAATAACGGTTTTATGTCGTTATTCGTATAGAGATACCTAAACTACACAACCAACGTAACATATTATGATGTTAAAATGACATGTGTAGTGTATGTACTTTGGGCGCTTTTTGATCCTTGAGGGAGGTTAAAGTAGATTTCTCAAAACGTCAATATATTCCCTCAAGGTTTTAAATTCCCCCCTTTATAAAATATAACATCTGCCATATAGTTTCCCAGCCATGTATGTAGTACGAACTTTTATCGTCCTTGCTCTTGGTTTTGGCCTTAAAAGTGAAATTCATTAAGTTTTCCACTCTATGGTAAAATCTTGTTTTAAGTTGGAAACACAAGAATTGTAATCGTCAGCAGAATATTATTTCAGATGTTTTGTCGCTTGAAAACTACAAAAATTAACAAATCCTTAACAAGTTTTGTATTTAATTTCTAAGCAGCTAACCTTATCCATTTTAATTTAAAATAATATATCTTAAGAAACTTCAAGATTTAACCTCGAAAACCACTTAAGGATAATATTACACTTATGTAAATCAACTGTTTGAGAAATCAGAAATCTTTCTTAACTTATTTTTGAAGATTCGTCGTTGGCTCGAATTTGAGTCGCAAGGACAAGGCCATTTAAAATTTCTCACAAAACAATTTACAAGCTCATTTTTGTGAAGGTGATTTTTCAGAGAGTACATATTTTTGAATATACAGTTTTAGGGCATTAAATGGCAATACTTCTTATTTATTGAAGAACATTCCTCATAGTTCAGGTTTTAACATTAAATTTTATTTCTTATGAAAAAACGGACTGATGGACTTTAATAAAAAAATTACTGAATATCGAAAACAATATTTTCTGTGAAATAAAATAAGTTTGAAGCCAATCTTTTTAATTTTTGAAAAGCTATTTGAGTCGAAAGTAAATTTTTACCAAGTTTTAGTATTGTTTTTGTTTTTTAGAGTTTTATTTTTTGTAAAAAAAACTGGCAATTTGATTTTTTTCAAAATTTGACTGAATGTTAACAACAATATTTTTTGAAAGATAAAAGTAGTTTTAAGCCAATATCTACAATTTTTGAAAAGATATTCGAGTCGAAAGTAAATTTTTACCAAGTTTTAGTATTGTTTTTTTTTTTGAGTTTTTTTTTTTGTAATAAAACTGTCTATTCGATTTTTTTTCAAAATTTTATTGAATGTGGAAAACAATATTTCTTATAAGATAAAATTAAACTGAAGCCAATATTTCAAAGTTTTGAAAAGATATTTGAGTCGAAAATCAATTTTTACCAAATTTTATTAATTATTTTTTAGGTTTTAATTGTTTGTAAAAAAAACGGTCAATTCAATTTTTCTCAAAATTTTTCCTTATGTTGAAATATATATTTATTATAAGAAAAAATTAGTGAGAAGCTATTATCTCAAATTTTTGAAAAGATATTTGAGTCGAAAATCTTTTTTACCAACTTTTGTTAATTTTGTTTGGTTTTTAATTTTTTGTAAAAAAAAAATGTTGATTCGACTTTTTTCAAAATTTTACTGAATGTTGACAACAATATTTTTTGAAAGATTAAAGTAAATTAAAGCCAATATCTCAAAGTTTTGAAAAGATATTTCAGTCGAAAATCAATTTTTACCATTTTTTATGAATTTTTTTTTAAGGTTTTTATTTTTTGTAAAAAAACTGTCAATTCGATTTTTCTCAACATTTTTCAAAATGTTGAAAACAATATTTCTTATAAGATAAAATAAGTTTTAAGCCTAAATTTCAAGTTTTTGAAAAGATATTTGTATCGATATTCAATTTTTACCAACTTTGGGTAAACTTTTTTTTTTAATTTTTATTTTTTATAAAAAAAAAACTGTCAATTCGATTTTTCGAAATTTTATCAGATGTCAAAAACATTATTCTTCGTTTTTTGGAGATGAAATCATATTTTAATCGTAAAATTTTGGAGGTGACAAATTTTGTTTTCTCAGTTTTTTTGATTTAAAAAAAAAAAACCGTTAAATGGATTTTTTTTTTCGAAAAAATACTTCTTTGATATCACGTTACAATATATTATCTAAAATTTAATTCAATTCTATAGTGTTTTTGATTCGTAAGATATTTATTGTTAACCAAAATTGTCACCTTTTTTTCAAACTCGTAAAAAAACCACCCACACAATTTTTTAGAGAGCCCTTTCTGCATCTTTCTGCCTTATTATCTGAGCTATTATAGACGAAAAGAACGTCGTGAACGTACGGACCCATGAACGTATGTACACACACACGCACAGACATTTTTCTAAAAATCTTTTATTTCGACTCTAGGGACCTTGAAACGTCGAGAAATGTAAAAATTTTCAATTTGACAAATCGGACCCATTACAATAACTTTCTATGGGAAGTTAATACACTTAAATAAAAAAACGCATTGCAAGTGCGTTGAACTCTTCGAAGAAAGCCTTCGAGCCTCTTTGATTTATCCGACCTAAGAAATTCAATTTTTCTCTGATCAAGTATCAATACTCGAAAAAATGAAAGATTTGAGTTAAAGTTTAAGTTCAAGTGTTGTATTGGTAATACATGGAAGCTCCCACTGTGGATACGGATAGCTGTGCTAAAAAACCACTCCAAATGTAATCATTTCGAAGACAATACTTTCATCTGTTCTTGAAATATTCGAATTGAACATAAGTTTTTACCAATTTAGATTTTTATTTATATAAAAACAAAAGTGATTGTTGATTTTTTAATTTTTACAATTTTTTAACAAAATCCTACAATCGAAATAAAAAAAATGATTTTAATTTC
Source organism: Eupeodes corollae (assembly GCF_945859685.1). Classification (NCBI taxonomy): domain Eukaryota; kingdom Metazoa; phylum Arthropoda; class Insecta; order Diptera; family Syrphidae; genus Eupeodes; species Eupeodes corollae. The sequence continues at coordinate 147,288,117 of NC_079148.1, forward strand.
ATTTCGCATCAGCTTATTTTAATACCAGAAATGTTTAATTTTTCCGTAATGAATTTTTGATTACTAAGCATTAAAATTGCATTAGTTTAAATAATTTGTATTTTGCATTCAAATTATTCTAATGACAACATTTTTAGACTTTATAATACAAAATTCACTTTTTAAGTTAAATTTTAACATTTCCGACAAGTTTTCTAATTTTTTAAGTTGTTTGAATCATGGTCACTTTGTTTAATTCATTTATACAGTACTCCAGATTTATCCTTCGAAAAATATTTTCCTATTTTTAGCGCATTAAAAATGTTCGCTGCTTTTCAATTTTCTCCTTACAATTTATAAATTTAATGCACTTTTTAAGCACCTTCTCGCATTCATGTAGAAGTATTCTTATGTTAAAATCATAAACTAAAAGACCCAAACTAATTTATTTTTCCTTTTTATCAAACAATTTCATTCCTCATGCACATACATATGGCCCACATAAAGAACCCAAGGTGTTAGACTTTATTTTTCTTCAATTTTATGCTTAACCATATCATCATTTAGTTTTTGAGTTTTATATTATCATCCAGGCACTTTTATTTCACTTCAAGCAAATGGTTCTAAAACTTAAATATTAACACTTCAAAGCTATTTATGTTCAGTTTAGAGTTCATAGAGAAACAGGTCCTTTTTATGTGGTCCTATAAAACTAAGAATCCCCTTTTTCTATTAAGTAGAGTATAAAAGTTCACTCTTTGAGTTCAATTTCAAGTATACAAAACTAAACTTTAATATGTGTTCTCGTATAGGTGTATAGTGCAATGCCTTCCTTAACGTATTTAGTCCTTAAAGTTTAATATACCTATATACAGTACATATGAATATGGGAACGTAAGGTATGTAGATCTTACCACCATTGAACAAATGGCGCACTTGGCAGACAATCCTGCGGGTTTCATTATCCTGGCACAAAATAAGTACCTACCTTCACCAAGACTATGCCATGCATATAATTCTTTTGCAGATGTATGTTTTTTGTTTGTATATTTGTATATGTGTAGTATTTTCATTTTATACAATACACTACCTTAATACTAAATTTCTCTCTATTATATCCTTGCCTTAGTCTAGAGTTTATTTCTCTAGAAAGCATTGTTTATTTTTTTTAGTTTTAATATTTGAACACTAAATTTTGTAGACTATACTTATGTGTTGTAGAGGTATCATAGTTCTCACCTTGTTGTGGCTGAACCATAAGCAAATGCAGGAGAAACTATACGAGTAAGGATCAAAGGAATGTATTTGCACTAACAACAGGATCGGATTTTAACAAAAAGTTAAACAAATTTGAATTTTGACACAACTATGATGCTTTTTTTAATTTAGAAAGTAATTTTTCAAATAATGTTGTGACGGCTTTCCAAATTTGTATTTTTAATATAATATAAAATTTACAAAAAAAAAAACTTTTTGAGTTTTAAGAGTTTACCTATGTGATAAGCTGAACTTTTCTTGACAAAGGAAGAAACGGCTTGAAAGTATCATCATTTTTGTTTACGTGTCAAATTCGTCGTCTTAACAAAGTTATCTTATAAGGTTGTTGAAAAATAATTTACAAATAATTTTGAAAACGCGACTTACTTAAATTTTATTTGATAGTTTTAGACTAAACGCCAACACGTATCTAAAACTACGAAAGCGTTAAATACAAAATTTCTAAAACTCTATATAAATCCAATGAAGGCTCATAATAAATTAGAATTTCTAACCTAAGAAAATGATTTTTAACTTTGCAAAATCATCATACAACTGATTGCTAAGGAATATATTGTGTTTTAAATAAGACTTTCAAAAACAAATGTTTTTGGTTGTTTTAAGCATTTTTAAAGAGATTCGAATTTTTTTATCCACAAAAAAATGTAAAACTTGATTGTGTGATTTTAGCGACCAGAAGCGTGCCTAAAATTTGACGTGAATTAGTTTTAACAATTTAAAAAAAGACATTTAAAGTTTCAACATTGTTTTTAGTCTTTTTTCCTATAAAGCAGAGATTGATCTATCTTTATATACAGACTTCTGGATCCAGATGAATTTTTGTTGCTTTCAAACTTCGACCACATTAATTTAATTGGAATGTTTTCCTTTATGATATTTTAAATCTAATCGCAATTTAAGATTGTAAAATTACATCACACCCAGATATTTGAGCTCAATTTTTAATTTTTGAAGTGTCAATTTTAAGTCTCGAGTGGTGTAATAATCCAAAAGCCTATTAATTTAAAATTGTAGTAAAAACGATACATCTTCTATCAAAAGGAAAAAAAGAATAGGACTGATAATGGAGTCTTGTGGGATTCCAGTTTAAAAAATGTTGTATATATTGTTGCAGTTCCAAACAGACTCTGAAGTGTTCCAAATCAATTTTTCGTAAAGTTTAATGAATTTCTGAAGATACATTTTGATATTGTTAAAAGCAGACATTTATAGAAATTTTTGGATATGGTCTTCAAAGCCAAAATTTGGTCAAAAGTTCACAGTACAGCGCCAAAGCTTCCATAAAAATACATTACCAATAACTTTGCCTAATAGGGTTCTTACACCAAACCCAAAACAGGGTTTTCGAAAACTTTTTGCCGAAAATTGTTCACACCGAACATTAACACGTTTTAATTTGATATTTAAATTTGTTTAGCACCGGCTGTCAAATTTTGTATTGATGAAAAAATGTTTGAATAAAAAGTTTCTTTCTTCTGAAATTGCTTGTAAAAATAAAATGAATTCTAACCAAACTAAATTGATTTTAACGTAACACAAGCTCGTCTAGAAAAAAAGTTTCAACTGAAGTTTTCGGACACGGCTGGAATGGGCTCACGACATGAACCAACAAGAACTACAAGCTCACTTGGCTGCAGCTATGCTCTTAGCTCACTTCAACCGGTCCAAACAATCCACTAAGGCAATAAGGAGAAGCTTATTGTCTAGAAAATATATCATACATTCAACAACAAACAAAACTATTACAATAAAAAAAGAGGCTGGGATGCGACCCACACTGATAACTTCCCATCCCGTCTGTCGATTTGTCTTGCTTAAAAGTTTGTCTATATGTACTCGTATAAATTTTACCAAATTAGCGTAATATTTTTTGTAGATTTTATTTTTAATGAACAAACGGACTGTTGGGTTTTAATATAAAAATTACTGAAAATCTAAAACAATATTTTCTGTGAAATAAAATAAGTTTTAAGGCAATATCTCAAAGTTTTGAAAAGATATTTGAGTTGAAAATCAATTTTTACCAACTTTTATTTTAGGTTTTTATTTTTTGTAAGAAAACTGTCAATCCGATTTTTCTCAACATTTTTCAGAATATTAAAAACAATATTTCTTATAAGACAAAATTATTTTTAAGCCAATATTTCAAATTTTTGAAAAGATATTTGAGTCGAAAATCAATTTTTACCAACTTTCTTAATTTTTTTTTAGGTTTTAATTTTTTGTAAAAAAAAACAGTCACTCCGACTTTTCTCAACATTTTTCAAAATGTTTAAAACAATATTTCTTATAAGATAAAATAAAATTAAAGCCTAAATTTCAAGTTTCTAAAAAGATATTTGAATCGATATTCGATTTTTACCAACTTTGAGTAATGTATTGTTTATATTTTTATTTTTTATAAAAAAAACTATCAATTCGATTTTTCTCAAAATTGTTTCAGATGGCAAAAACATTATTCTTCGTTTCGCAAAATTGTTTTGGAGATGAAATCATATTTTAGTCGTAAAATTTTGGAGGTGACACATTTTTTTTCAGATTTTTTGATTTATAAAAAAAACCGTTGAATGGATTTTTTTTAAATACATTTCTTCGGTATCACGTTACAATTTATTATATAAAATTTAATTCAAGTCTCTAGCGTTTTTGGTTCGTAAGATATTTAGGGTTGACCAAAATGTTCACCTTTTTTTCAAACGGCTATGGTAAAAAAACCACCCACGCAATTTTCTTGAGAGCCCTTTCTTCATCTTTCTGCCTTATTATCTGTACGAATGTACGGACGTACGAAAGTACGTACACACTCACGCACAGACCTCTTTCTAAAAATATTTTATTTCGACTCTAGGGACCTTGAAACGTTAAGAAATTTCAAAATTTTCAATTTGACAAATCGGACCCATTACAATAACTTCCTGTGGTAAGTTAAAAATTTTATTTAAAACATTTTTTTCTTCTTTCACAACAAATTCAATACAAAATAGTAAGCTTTTATGGCTTCTGCTTCTGTTGGCCAAATGTGCCTTCAGAATTGGCATATATTGTGGCCATCCGAGCAACTTATAGGCGGGGTTGAGAAGATTCTGAACGATAGGTTTTTATGGCCGAAGCAGAAAAGGTCAATTCCTAGTTCCAGATTCGTACCAAAACCACACTCCATGAATATCTCTTTGGTTTCTTCCTTTGAGGACTCGCCTGGCTTGCATAAAGCATTAATGATCTTCTTGATGTTGGCATCGCTGTCCACCAAGGGGTGATAGCTATGAACAAGTCTTCCTCGTCCTTGGGGTCGGCAAAACAGTAGCCATATTGAATTCCGATTCCTCTATTAACAAAGAGCGTTTAAAACTCTGGAGGATCATAAAGAACCGCTAGTGCCGCAAATAGTCACCGGATCTTTTATTCTCGACATTGGCAAATTTTCCCACAATTTTTTCTGTTGCCACGCAGACCCAAAGTTTCCTTTTTTACTCTTCGATATTTTGTAAATAAAAAACTTTTTGTAAGAAAATTGTAAAAATAATATTACTGACCACGACCAAAATGAAATGTTTATTTTGACAGCAGCCATCAGCTGTTTTGTTTACATTAATTTAAGCGCTGAATGTTTCAAAAGGTTTGTTTGTTTTGTTTAACTTTGACTTGCTACTAGTTTTCGAGAGGTTCTATATTTAACTTCTGGTTTACGAAAACTTGTTGTTTACCAGAAATGTATGGGAAAACTTGAGTTTTTGATGTCGGTTTTCGGCCAAAACCGATTATTTAACAAAAACCGGGTTTTGGACTTGGTAGAAAAAGCCTATTACCCAACTAGATAAAGGGTGTGATTTTAGAATCAGACATTTTAAAAATGGTATAAAACTATGATGATATTTTTGAATTCATTTGAAATTCATACATTTATTGGAAGGATAATTTTTCGGCATTGCATTTAAATACGATTTATGTTATATGACCTCAGATGTAGTTTAAATTAGGGACCAAAATTTTAAATGATCTTTTCCATCATTTGTTGCATTATGTATATCGGTAATTAAGCGTCGAATGTTTTCCTGTCCTCCAAGTATTCAATAGTTTCGGGCTAGACCGGTCTAAGGAAGACTGTTAAAGGGTGACTTTTTAAAAACTATAGAAAAGTTAAAAAAAAAACACATTGGATTCAAAAAAATGCGTACAATCTTTTTTGAATCGATAGTATGTTCCATATATTTTAATTTTTGAAGATTATTTTATGCAAATGTTGAGCTCGACTGCGCTTGGTCCATCCGCTTACTCCATTTTTCAATGTTGTTGTTCAATACGTCAATAGAAGCGGACTTGTCTGTATAGACATGAGTCTTAACATAGCCTCACAAAAAAAAATCTAAAGGCGTTAAATCACACGATCTAGGCTGCCAATTGACCGGTCCACAACGTGAAATAAAATGTTCACGTTCACTGTGTGGCATGTGGCACTGTCTTGTTGTAACTACATGTCATGCAAGTCAAGCTCTTGCATTTTGGGCAAATAAAGTTTTATATCATCTCACGGTAGCGTTAACCATTCGCCGTTAAGTTACGATTCGCATCATCTTTAAAGAAGCACGGTCCAATGATACCACCAGCCTATAAACCGCACCAAACTGTGATTTTTTTGAAGTGCTTCTGGATGATATTAATTTGATCAATAATTCTGTTTAATTACGTTACCTGAACACAATTTTTTGGTAAAAAAGTGGACCATAAAATGGAAGACGAGCGATGAACTTTTTTAAAAGAGCATTTTGATAACGAAATTCAATAATTTGCAAGCGTTGTTCGATTGTAGAGGATTCGAGGTTAAATTATAGACCAAACTTACGATGTTTGACAGTGAAACAGAACACAAAACGTGCGTCAGCTGTTGAAACCAGTATTGCCAGTAAAATAATAGCTTAAAAATCACCCTTCGTAACGATCTGTGACTTGTTCAGATTGACCATAAGGTCATTGCACAATGACCAATTAAAGATTTCTGAAAGATCTTCATTACTCTACAGGTGAAGTTTTGTTTCAAGTTAAATGGTCGACAATTGAACATCCCCGGCATAAAGATATTAAATGAGAAACTAAAAACTGAAAATTCAAAATAACATAGGACCAAAAATTAAACCTTGTGGAACACCAACAAGTACAATCATTGAATCAGAAACTTTTGTTTTCTGAGTGCGGTTTAATAAAAAGTTTTTAATTAAGTTTAACGATCTTCTACTGAAGCCGAAGTACAGATTCAGTTTAATATACAAAATGTCGTGATTAACTCTTTCAAAGGCTTTGGAAAAATCAAGCAAATATGATATTCTCAACTTATCCTGATGCATATCATACGAAGTTCACACACCTTTCAGTTTTTATATTGAAGCGCATAAACCAACCCATAAAAAACCCATCAATTTATCAAGTTCTTCTTCAACAACATTTAGAAGTGCGTACGGAAGAACTGGAGATGTAATTCCGCTGCCTAAAAGTCTACAAAAATAAAAGCAACAGAGTAGTTGTCGATTCACAATTGGCCAGGTTTTAAACTCTTTTGGCAAAAAGACTTTGAAACTTAGATCTTAAATTTTGAAACTAAGAAATAAAATTAGTTCGATTCATTCGAAAATCAATTCAAACCTAATCCAGCCCTGTTAACCCCCTAAAAACCAATAATCATTCTATCTCTAGAAATGTATATCATGTGTGTACATATTAATTTGTTTACAATATTTGGCACATCTATTCACATTACAACACATTCGTATATATACAACAATAAAATTACTTACAAAATGATGGTGTAAAATAGATTATCAAATATCAAAGCCTTTATATTTGCCAAAGGAGGCTATTATGCACATTAAATTGTTTATACGTTTATACATAAATATAGAGAAATGTGTTTCCTGGAATTGCCAATTTCGTAGGCTTTGTTTAACAAATTATCAACAACTAAATCAAAGTAAAAGTCTTGTATGTGTGTCTGTGTGTGTATCTCAGAGTGTGTTATCCTTGCGAGATAATGAAAATATCCTTTTTTTTCATCATCAAAATTTTTACGAGAAAAAGAATAAGAGCATTAAAAAAATATGTGCGTTCGTCCTCGTCATCATCATCCTCATCCTCATCATCATCGTCATATAAATAAAGTTTTGGTGTCACATCTTGTTGCCTCATTTAACTCAATAAAAATCAAATTTATAACTTCAACCAGATAATGGTAGATTATTCATTTTTATGGCGGAAAATACATTTTCCAGATTCGCATGTGCTTCGAATCCAATTAACGAGCATCACCAAGCCCCGCAGCCGCACACCCCCAACAGCAACACAACAATAATGGGCCCAATTTGAACAATGACTCGAAAACGAACAGCGCAACGCAACGCGACGAGACGGTAGAAAAAAAGCAATAACAACAACTTCAACAATAAGGACTACGTCGAGGACGACTATATACGAAGGACGCAATTTGGTTTTTCGTTTTGCATGCGGAAATTATTCCCCTTCCTCCTGTTGAGTGTTATTGACCTCATGCATAAATTAAGGCACTCTCACTGCTGCTGCGGCATTAAATAAACAATTGCCAAAAATTACTTTTAAGGATTCGTGAGCATATAAAAGCTCACAAAAGGTTCAAGAATAAATCTCTCCTTTAGATCCTCTCCCTCATTTATTATACTCATAGTCCTAGGTATGGTCTGTCCTAGTCGTAGTCCTTTTCGCTAAGCTACGCATATTGCTCTGGTGTTGCTTTAGCTCCTACGAATAGCGTCCTTACTGCTATCGCTGCTATAGCAGCAAAAATGCAAATTTATGTCGTCGCAAAGGTCCGGTTTCTGTTTCATGTTCATGGTTATATCCTTGCCACCTAAAATGGGAGCTATACTCGTATATACACCCCCCAGAAGAAGAAATGTACCTATTTCCATATATAGCTTCGTATTTCTTGCGGAACCGGACACAAGGATAATCGTAGAAAGAACCGATTATAATAAAAAATAGACAGAGAGAGAGAGAGAGGGATTGGGAGAAAGGACACCCACCCATCCAACGCAAAATCCACCCAAAAAATAAAGAGACAGGACACTGATACAATAAGCGATGTGAACAAAATAATTGGAGAAATAGGATCAGGACTAATGGAATCTGTTTCTGGAATCTTGTGGCAAAGTGGCACCAATATAGTCCTGTTAAAACAAAGCAACGCGAACGAGACTACGTATGAGGTCCTGTATAACAACATCGAGAGGATGTGCGGTTTCTATATTTGATTGTTGGTTCTTGTTCTGATGGTTAACATAGGAAACTATATATAACATGGCTTGAATATCGGATAATGTCCTTAAATATTCCTTACCAAACAACGACGCACGGTGGTGGTGGCGGCTGGCGGTACACTAATATGTACGAAGGACGACGTCGACGCGACGACGACGTTCGTTTGATATGTCTAACTCAACACATTTGCTGCCATTAAAGATTCATACCCATTTAGATAGATTTGACGACACTCGACTCAGGCTTGGTGATGTTGTGCTCTTGTCATTTTTATTCTTTCCAGGATCTATTGCGGTGGAATATAGGTATCCAATTTTTATTTTCTGTTTTTCTTTTGTTGTTGCTTTTGTTGTTGTTGTTGTTGATGAAGATTGAGGTGGTAATCTGTTGAGACAGATCAAACGAATAGATTCTACGTGTTCTATATTTAGGGGTTTTTGGAGGTCCTGATGTGGTTGGGGTTGGTTTTTGGGATGGGGGTTTACTCGTATCTCGTATTTATTTATGTATGACTTTGTGGTTGATATTGTGTTTTCATCACGTTTTTCGTATTCCTTTTTTCTTCCTCTCTAGAAAAAGTGAAATGTCTGTAAATGATATTAAATGATTTTGCATAAAATAATATTAAAGAAAAAAGTAGAATTTCCAATTTGCATCTTGCTTACGATTGCCCTTTTTCCTTTTGTTTTTTTTTTAGATCTGGTATTTATTTCGATTGCTTTAAGACGACGCTTTGAGAAAGATTGATAAGTGACGATAAGAAGTGGAATTCAATAAAAATAGACGTCATCACAAAATAGAAAAGAACTAATTCAACATTTAATAAAATGTCAAAGGTGTAATCGAATATTTTTTTTGGAATTGGAAACGGGTGCGAACGGAGCCAAGCAGCGGAAGCTGAAGACGTATAGGATAGGCAATGTTTAAAGGTAAGTTAATTTTGTTTTTATATTTCAATTCAATTTTAAAAGCTTTATAAGGAACTAGTTGGTCTACGTTTAGTTACTCACATACTTTATTTTAGAAAAAAAGGTCAAAATGAGCTGAAATATACCGTCACATACTTCTGTCATAAAATCTCTGGTTTTAAAACATTCATTATTTGTGATCCTAACCTCAATAAGTGGTTTTTCTAACACTGAAAAGATTTTTCAAATCAGACTTGTAGTTCTTGAGATAAGCGGTTCCAAACAAACAATCAAACAAACAAGCAAACAAACAATCAAATTCTGTAGCTTTATAATATTAGTATAGAATTTGATTTGAAGTAATTACTTATGCAAAAACAGAGTTTTTACCATTATAAAGGGTCTTTTAATAGGGTCTTCCAAGCTTTGATATAGTTGATGATTTTATCCAAACTACCAAGATCGGGTAAAGCGTTTAAAAATGGAGACATGAGTAAATTATTTTATCAAAATGGGTAATTTATCTGAACAACGCTCCTGAAGCTCTTTTACAATTTTACGGGTCTATAATCGTCCTACCAAATGAAGCAAAAACAACAACACCCCAGTTCTAACGCTTATGACAATGTTCTATGTTTGTATCTTTCTTCACGTGAAGCCAAGCTGTGAATTATGGAAGCAAAAAAACGCAAAGAAAAAGCTTACTTCGAGTGTTTTTAATGCAGGTAGTCAAAATAGTATTTTTATTAATGATTCATTTACAAAACATACTAGATCTCTGTAGCAGCAAAAAAAATTAAAAACGAAAATAAATTCAAGTTAATTATGGTTCCGTAACTCTCATATTTTGATGAAGAAAGTTGAAGTTAGTGAGGTTGTTGCCGTAAGATAATATGCTGATCTTCCTACTGTCGGAAGGCAGTAGTATGATTGGAAATCTTGATCTTATGCATATTAACCTCACTACTAGAAACATAAGATATATTTATGATAATATTTTAAAATTTAATTCGGGAAACAAATCGTTTTTTATTATTCATCAAAATATTCGCAGATTGGCTAGGCCTTATTCTGGTACGTGCCTTGACCATGTTCTTGGTCGTTTTGATAAGATTCCCTGCAATTTTATTGCTGTAATTAACCTTGAACTTAATATAACTGACCACTGTTTGACATGAATTCTCTTTGAAAGTATTAGATGTGAAAACAATGAATGTTATACCCAACCCCCCTTCATCAGAGTCAACTATCAACTTTAAAATAGTAGATTACTTTATGAAAATTGGAAAAGCGTCATGTTTGAAAGTGAAGTATCCATTGCCTATGATTTATTTCTTAAAATTTTTAAAGAACACATAAGTTTATCAACTTGTACTTTAATGCAGAACAATTCAAATAGAAACGTCAAATCATGGATAAACTCATCACTGATCAACAAAATTAATCAGAAAAATTTCTACTGATGAGGCTCTTCTGGAATTTTGGTGCATTTTGCAAGAAGGTTTAGATGCTAAGAAAAAGTGTGCGGGACTATTCGTTGATATTACTAAGGCCTTTGACATGGTGAACCATAACATACTCTTGGATAAACTGTATAAAATTGGCTTTCGTGGATTCGTCTAGAAATGGCTGGAGTCTTATCTAAAAATTAGATCACACAATGTAAAATGTTGGGTGCAGCATAAGATCCTATAAAAATAGTATTTTAGGAGTCCCACAGGGATCCGTGCTGGGCCCCATTCTATTTTTGATTTATATTAATTCCCTTTTATCACTTCCTTTCCGAGGTAAACTCAGAGCCTTTGCCGATGACCTTGGAATTGCATTCTGTAGCAATAGTCCTTTGAATATAATTTCAGTTATTAACTATGATATTCACTTGCTAAGATTTTGTTTTGCTAAACATGAGTTAATTGTGAGCAGCAAAACAAAGTTAATGTTTTTCAGCCTAAGAGTTAGTATCTCTCCCGACAAACCAATAATTTTACATTCTCACGATTGCCTCAGTCATAAATTACTTTATGGTGAGTTTAATGGGCATCATACTCAATCATACCATCCCGACTTTAAATGCAGTGGTAGCTGTTTTGATATTGAAATAGTTGAAGACTTTAAGTACCTCGGCATCTGTATTGATCAAAACCTTAACTGGGACAAGAACATTTCTATTTTAAAAAAAAAAACTATCTTCTCTCATCCACCCGTTGTTTCTACCACCTGACAAAAACATTGCTCTTCCAATTTGTTAAAGATGGCTTATTTTTTCATTCCAAGCTGCATTATGGAATACCCTGTTGGGGCTGTGCATATGTCAACAAACTACAACAACTCACCGTTATTCAAAAATCACCTTTACGTAACGTTTCTAAAACCCATCGTTTAACACCATGAATAGAACTTGTTTGGTCTTTAAAAAGTTCTTCCGTTAGACATTTATATTTTTTTTGAATTTTAAAAGTTTTTTTTTAAAGAGCTGGATGTTTGGAAAGTCCTATATCCGACATACGAAGTCTTAGAAGTAATTCCACCTTTATAGTAAATATCCCATATTTTCGTACGACAAGCTACAGGAACTCCTACTCCATTGCTTCCTGCAAACTTCTTGCTCTTGGAGTAAGTTTTTAGTCTTGATTTCGACTTCAACTTCTGTTTAAATAATAAAAATGCCCGTTTTCAACATAAGGTTTATATTTATCAATAAGTGCCTTTTTAAAACCTTAAATGCGTGATAGGATAGGTTTGTTTAGAGGATCTCATTAGATCTCAAAACCCTAATTTAAAAACCTTGATTTCCTTGCTACTTGCACCATTATAGAAATTTTATTATAGGACATTTTTAAAAAAAAAAACTTAATATTTTGTAACGTGTGGTTTTCAATCTGGCGATAATTTAATATTGCTGAGTTTTGGTTTATCATTTCATAATGAATAAACTTACTCCTGAAGAACGTTTCAAAATCGTGTAAATTTATTACTAAAATAATGGCTCGGTTAACGTGACGCACCGCAATCAATTAATTATTGATTGAAGGAAACTTTAAACGAGCGGATTTTCTCGAGTCGTGGTTCTGTGGCGTGGCCTTGAAGTTCGTGTAATTTAACACTTGGTAGATACGACTGACGCCTTTTTAAAGAATATTCGACAAGTTATTGCTGACAAACAGGCAAAATTTGTAACAAACTATACTTTAACTTAAAGTTTTCTAATGTTTTACGAAAATAACAAGTATACACCCGAGTGAACTTCTTCATAAGGTATTAAAGTTTCCATATCTGCATGGATACCAGTCGCGTTATTAAATAGAAATAAAAAATAAAAAAAATATGGGCACCTTTCTGTGACTTGAATCACTCTATCATATGTTCCTTTTCACACCTGAACTTGTTTTGAATCAAACCGCTACAGGTCCTTCAGACCAATCAAAAACGGTAGTGAAAGGGTCGTCCACTTTCTTTAGCAATGGGTAGGTCTACTAGCACACGCTCGTGCTAGCTCGTCGACGGGGTGTGATCTTGTTGCACTGCAGAAGTCTATTTGCTGATGTTCCGCTGCGGTATCACTATTCATCACTTTCATTTAATTCGTTGTACATACAAAATTGGTCTGTGATCAGAATGTATAGAATCTGTTATAGTTTCTATTTTTGAACTAATAAGGCAATCAGAAAAGCACAGATTTCGTCCTGCAACACTGATGCCAAAATCGAAGTGGTATGACGATGAATGTAAGAAATGTAGGGAAAAGTCTTTCACTTACCTAAAATTGTTTAGACAGTCTAACAACGAGAAACTCACAGAGGAAATGACCTTGAGCAGCATAAAATATATAAAGATTTGTAGCAAGTCATCGTCTTGACGACCTGGCCTTATCCTTTGAAGGCTTAGTACTGCCAGATATTCACCAGAATTCCATCAATTTTGCCTTGCAAAATATTTGCATTGATGAGCTCGACTCTCCGTTAACCATGGTTGAGATGTTGGAATCTCTAAGCAAAATAAAAAATAACAAAGCAGTTGGTTTGAATAGCATTCCTATCGAATTCTATAGGAATTTAACTCCTGAATTTCTCGAGCGTGTGTCGGGTTATTAAACAAAATGTTTACAGAGGAGAAATTTCCGAGCTACTTTCGTTTGGCCTATATTCCTATATTTGAAAAGGGAAATCCGAGTTCGCCAGAAAATTATGGAAGCATTTCAGTTCTGAGCTCACTAAGAAAACTGTTTGCACAAATGTTGTTTGTTAGGCTTGTGAATTGGATTGAAAGAAATATTTTGATAAGTCATGCTGGTTTCCGGGCGGGCCTATGAATGATTGATCAAATTTTTGCTCTTACGAGCGTTGCCAGGAGTTTTATCGCCAAAACAGCCCCTATACAACTTTTTCGTCGATTTTAAAGCTGCGTTTGACACCATCAACAGAAGATCACTTTTATATAAGCAGTTATTTGCCTTTCAACCAAATTTATTCGGATTTATGAACAACTTTTATTAAACACGTCTGCAATGGTTTGTATACTCGTACCATTATCTATGTTAAAATCCGTTATAACCGAAACAGGTGTTACACAAGGCTGTGTATTGAGCCCGCTGATGTTCGCTATTTTTATCAATTACATGGTGATTTATCTTTGAAACAGTATTGAGATTCGTGGGATCCCAAAATCAACACTTCCAAATATAAAATTATGATTTTTAAACCTCAAAACCGTTCAGATAATAATGTACGAAATTATAAATTAGATGGTACCACTATTGAAGTTATCAGCGAGTATAAATATCTTCGTTTTACAATCACTCATAATTTGATCATCAAAAATCATATTGAAGAGGAACTAGTACTAGCCAAATCAGCTATAAATTCGATGTTGTAACGTTTTTTTAAGAAGCTTCGTGGACCCTACATCAAAACTTAAGGTTTTTGAGGCTACCGTGAACCGTTGCCTTTGTTATGGGAACCAATTTCTAGATTATATGAAACTTAGTCAAATATACTTTTCTAAAAGAATATTCCGGCTTCCGAGTAGCACGCCTAATTGCGACACATATGTTTAGTCCGGGCTACCGCAAATATATGTTAGAAATTTAAATGCCAACGCAGACTATCTTATTAAATTTATGCTTAGACCTGATAGTAATCTGCACAAGCAAATCCTGCTTATATCACTTCATTATGGATATTCCTCTTTTAAAAATTGGGAAGAAAAAAAAATGCAGAAATATCTTTTACAACTGCATTTTGATGGTTGATGAGGAAATGTACAAAACTAATCTCGAAAGGGCTAGAGAATCACTTTTTAGAGCAACCTACAGCCGTCTTAATTTGACTTTCGGTGATTTTAATTATTTCTGTGAGGACCTTTCAGCTCCTGGTATAAGTTTTATATTAAAAATACGGAGTGAAACTCTTGAGCTCAACTACAGGCTTCATAGAACGGACTTAGATGCAATTTGTTCACTCTGCATTTCTGCAACTCAAACCAAAACGAAGATGTTAACCATTTTTTAGCAACTTGTCCTATTTGACAAGAAATCCGAAGACTTCATTTTAATTAAAGCTTATTTTCGTTGGAAGAATGTTTACGTATTTTGAACGAAGGGGGGGGGGGGGGATTATTGGTATTTGAGTCTGTTTTAAAGTACCTGCTTAAATAAATATAGAAAAGAAGTTTTGTTTTAGCTCCCCAAGTGTGTCTTAAATTTGGCTTTTTGGCTGACATTTATTCTAGTCATCCGCGAGCGCCATTTGCTTGAAATAATTTGTAAAGCATAAAAGCATAATTTCAAACGCATATCCTTTTAATTAAACTTAATTTTAAAGCAATAAGCTTAAATTATATACTTTTTATTTCTTTTGAAATACACACAAATAAATTAAGGTTTATTTTTAAAAACTGCTAAACAGACTCTTTGAATACAGAAGTATGTTTTTAAGACCCAGTCGGGCATTTTAATTTTTAATATTAATACGATCTTAATTTTTCGCTTGATTTTCTTCAAATGAACATTTCTCTATTTACCAAAAATAGCATTTAAGCATTTTTAATGATACTCTTTTATCACTTTAGTTCTGACATAAAATGTTTGTGTCCAGTTAAACCCTAATTTCGAGCAATAAAATATTCATGACAATTTTAATGCTAATGTCACATTTTCTTTAATTTTTGCTATCCTAATGACAGCTATTAAAAGTGACATCTTCAAAATTCCAGTGACATTATATAACACAGTTTAATACAACTCATCATCGAGAGTCCTTAAAAGTTGTGGTTATTTTTATTGGCAAGAACATAAATATCAAAAGATTATGCGTCAGTAATTGTTTAATTACTCAGTACATATTTTGATATTTCGATCTTAAAAAGCCATTTATACCTGGCTTAAGTCTTTTTATATATATGAACATAGTTAATGAAAATGTCAATTGATTGTCCTTTGATATACCCTCTGAAAATTCCTTCCGCAGCATAAAATTTTATAGCAAAGTCTTTAATAACTATGGTGCGTTTCGTTTGGTTTTACTAATGGCTATAAGCCTGTGAGCCTATGCCTATCACTCCCCTCACTCTGCTAATAGTCCTTCTCCTTAATAGATAAAAAGAAAAACTCAACAAATTAAGGTAAGTGAAGTCTCCCATCAGCACTGATTAGAACTTTGACACACAAAATCATAATTAAATCATGTCCCGAATTCAGTAAAGAAGAAGAAGACGAAGTGAATCCCCACATCGGATATATCATGTGTCCTTATTTTTTGTATCACTTACTATACTATCTAGATGATAGCTTTATTACTCTCATCGTCGTCGTAGTCATCGCAGTATCATTCTCACAATCCTGCCGAAACACATTAACTTGTGAGTCTCTCTTAATGTGGTGGTTTCATGAGCTTCACGAAAAGAAAAATTACTCTACCTCTACTCTAGCCACCCCACTTCCACTACCCTTAGTCCTTTTTTCTCCTCGTGCCCAAACCGTGAAACCACAGCCTGTAGTATTCATGTTAATTGGAAAACGAGGAGCATGGGCTTCTCTGGCTATGGCTCTGGTTCTGAGTCTTGTGTGTAAAGCCTCATGTTCTGTTCGAGGGGTGTGAATTAATTTATTAAAAAGCTGAGGCTGAGGATTATGGTTGCCTTAATGATGCCAACTGCATATTACTGTGTGAGAGAAAGTAGGATCATTTTTTCTTTTTGCATATCCTTATACATGTGTCTATACGAGATCGACGTCATCGACTGCAAGGATATCAGAGCTCACTCTTTCTCAATTTTCCTTTTTAATATGTTTTATGTGTAATTTAATTTAAATGAAGTGCAAGTGAATAAGGATTCATCTCATTTTATACATTCCTGGAAAATAATATGGCATAAATACGAAAATTACAACAATATTAAAAAGGGATACAAAAATACTCTCACTCGTACCAAGAAAAGTAGAAGGATAACAAAATGGAAATACCTATACACGAGTTTTCTGTATGGCCTATAATTTAATGACAACACTTTATTTGACGAGGACGACGGCGAGGATGACGAAAGGAGTAGGTGTTATGATGTCCTTATTCGCGTGCTTCGCTTCCAAATTGGTGTATATAGGATCCTTTCCTACGCGTATTCTTTTCATCCCTATGTCCCATTCATAAACATTGTACTTGTGTCACAGGATCTACTTTATTCCCAAGCAGCGAGACACCGAGAAACAAAATAGAAAAAGAAAAACAAATTAATAATTTTAAAGCTGGGAATTCTTTTCATTCCTTGTTCGTTTATTTTGTTTCAATTTTTATTTTATTTTTTTTTTTTTTGGTACATGAAGGATACGATGTCCTCATGTTGCACGTGCTCGAGTGTTGTGCTTAATTAAATGACAGGACACTTTGTTCTTACGCAAATTTTATTTTGCTCTGAAAATATTATTTTTATGTGTTTTTTTTTTCTTCTTGTTTTATTTAATTTAATTTAATTCTTAAGCAAATATTTACGTTGAGAGATATGAGGATAATGGTTTGAATACGATGACGCGCAAGCACCATCTCATAATTGGGTGGAAATGGTATGCTTGCTATAAGGGGACGCTAAGGATGGATGTACAAACAAAATGAATGCTTTCCGGTTCGCAGTATTCAGTTTTTGTTCATTTTAAGGAGTGTTGTTTTTTGTTTTTGTTTTTGTTTAAGTTGGCCCAAAAATAGAAGGAAGATGTAATATTATGCTTTATTATTATCTTTTCCTTCTTTGACAAGGAATCTTCTTCGCCAGAGGCAGACATTTTTAATAATTTTGGTTATTAATAATTTTGTTTACTATGTACAAAAGTATTTTTGGTTGAAGGAAAAGACAAAGAGGAAGCGGAAGTGTGTTTGTATGTAAAATGCGAAATGAAAAATAATTAGTTTTAAAATAATGTTTGTTGAAAATTGATTAACATTTTAATTTGACGGAGTTTCTTGTTTTTCAAATAAAAAATGGAAGTGGGTGGATTCTATTTCTGTTACTTTTGTCCTGCTACTTGTCCAGAAATGTAAATTGTTTTTTTTTTGAAGTAAATTAAAAAAAATTGTTTAGTTTAATTTAATTTATTCATCAAACAAAAATACAATAAGTAATTAATTGATTACTTGATTATATGATTAAATGGCACAACAGTCAATGAAGAACCAGGGAATAGTGACTTTAAACTCTCAACCATTTCTGTGTGCAATTAATGATGTCAGAGATTGCCACCTGCAAAGTTATTTAAAATTAACAATAAATTTTATTGAAATAAATATCTACTAACATTGAAATCAATCATGTCGCAAACAGTAATTGTTTCTCTTAACACATGGATAATACAGCTGACTCCAGTTTTGCACGCCAAGTAAGTTGAGGTTTTCTCCCGACTGCGTGCGCCACCTGAGTCGCGGTCTTTCTCTACTGTGCAGTCCCTCGGGATTGGATTCGAAGACCTTCCGGGATGGAGCCTTGAAGTCCTTTCGCTCTACATGACCTAGCCATCTAAGTCATTGGACTTTAATTCTGTTAACAAGGTCGGTATTGCTGTACAGCCCGAACAGTTCGTCGTTATATCTTCTAATCCATTCTCCATCTATGCGCACGGGACCAAAAATCACCCGTAGAATTTTTCTCTCGAAGCATCCTAAGATGCTCTCATCTTTCTTTGATAGGGTCCAGGCCTCCGCACCATAAATAAGAACCGGGATGATGAGTGTCTTATAGATGGTGATTTTAGATGCTCGAGAAAGAACTTTACTTCTCAACTGCCTTCTTAGTGGAAAGAAGCAGCGATTTGCAAAAGTTATTCTTCGTTTGATTTCTGCACTGATGGAGTTTATAGTGGTGCCTAGGTAGACAAAGTCCTCAACTACCTCAAAGTTATAGCTGTCCATGGTGACGTTTTGTCCAAGACTTCGTCGTTCAGTGTCCTTTTTTGATGACAGCATATACTTGGTCTTGCACTCATTGACCACTAAACCCATCTTCTTCGCTTCCATCGCAATGCTCAAAAACGCTCCACTGACATCACGCTTTGATCTTCCAATTATGTCAATATCATCTGCGTATCCGAGAAATTAAATGAACCTTTGGAAGATTGTGCCTCTAGTGTTGACGGTTGAGTTTTGCACAATTCTTTCCAGAACGATGTTAAAGGAGTCGCATGACAGTGCATCGCCTTGTCTAAAACCTTTTTTGACATCAAATGCATCGGTGAGATCTTTCCGACCTTGATAGAGCAGCGTGCATTCTCCATCGTCATTCTGCACAAACAGAAAAATTTGACAGTGATGCCAAAACAAGACATTGCTCTGTAGAGCTCTTCCCTATGGATGCTGTCATACGCGGCTTTAAAATCGATAAAGAGATGGTGAGTATCGATATGGGTTTTTTCCAAGATCTGCCGTAGTGTGAATATTTGGTCGATAGTGAACTTTCCTGGTCTGAAGCCACACTGATAAGGACCAATCAGGTTGTTGACGAATGGCTTCAGACGTTCACATAATACGGCAGAGAGGATCTTATACGCAATGTTAAGGAGACTGATGCCTCTGTAGTTGGCGCAGTTTAGAGGGTCTCCTTTCTTATGTATCGGGCACACTATGCTGAGATTCCACTCATCGGGCATGCTTTCTTCCGACCATATTTTGCAGATGAGTTGGTGCGTGCTCCGTACCAAATCATCGCCTGCTGCTTTGAATAGTTCGGCAGCTATGCTGTCAGCCCCAGTAGCTTTGTTTGACTTAAGTTTAGATATAGCTATCTTCACTTCGTCAAGGTCGGGTAGGCGGAATTGTTGATCTGCGTCGCCGAGGTTGAGTGGTTCTATCTCCCTTACAGCGGAATTCGGTTCGTCATCGCCGTTATATAATTTGGAGAAGTGATCTTTCCATATTCTCAGCATCGACTGTGGTTCTACTACGAAGTTCCCTTGATCGTCTTTACAGGCTTCGGTTCATGGCTGGTACCCTTGGGTGGGAGGTTTTTTTTTACCTTTTGGTAAAATTTACGAACCTCATTTCTGTTGTGACATCCCTCTATCTCCTCGATCGCGCGCTTCTCATGCTCTCTTTTTTTCCATCTAAGTGGTCCGAGTCAATGTTGGATTCTCGGAATGTTCGGATATCCTGGATACTGGAGAAGTGTCGTGCGTCGATCGCAATGTGGTCAATCTGGTTGACGGTTGATTGATCAGGAGATTTCCATGTCCCCTTGTGGATATTGAGATGCGTGAACTGCGTACTAGCTACCAGAACGTCTCGCCTGAATCGACCAGCCTGAATCCGTTTTCGGAGGCAGTGTCGTGCAGGCTGTATCTTCCGATTATCCGGCCAAAGATGTCTTCTCTTCCTAACTTGGCATTAAAATCTCCTAAGACAATTTTAATGTCATAGCCAGGGCACTGCTCATATGTCTTGTCCAAGAGCTCGAAGAATATCTTCATCTTTTTCCTCTGTTGGGGCATGCGAGCATATTAGGCTTATGTTAGCGAATTTAGCCTGAGCCTAGTTCCAACAACAAATCCACACCCAAATAGACGCTGTCTTTGTTCTCGGTAGCAGTCGCGTTAGTAGATATTGCAGTCTTTTAGTTTGCGTTTGCCCGGTCCATCCCATCGCACTTCTTGAATGGCTGTTATATCTGCCTTGCAACTGTTTAGGGCTTCCGCTAATTGTTCGGCTGCACGTGATCTGTTAAGGGACCTAACATTCCACGTACATATCCGAAGTTCGTTGTGTTTATTTCGTTTGCGTGGGTTGTCAACAGTGAATCCGTCCGTATCCGAGGCTTGTTGGTGCTTCGAAACTCAAGGTATTTTTACGTGGCCAGGAAGTCACCCCGACGGCACAACCCCCAACCTGGAGGGCCAGATCCTTAGTATAACTCCAAGGAAGGGGAGCCGGTTAAACCACTCCTTACAGGCCTATGCTCCGAATATGTCGAAGAAGCCCTATAAGGTGTTCACTAAGTAGTTCAACCTTACTGGAACTGTAAATGCCATCGTTGATTCTATCTTGAGAATTCGTCCGCTACCGCCTGGATAAGGAGAGGTGCCTTAATGGAAGCACCTCTACCCCCCTCTCTCGTTTGCTGCCCCCAACAACTTTCCATTGGGGCTGGAACTCAATCTCCAGTTGAGGTACTAGGCACCAGATGTTCATTTTGTTCATTGTGCATTCATCCCAAACAATTAATTTGCATACCTGTTAGATCTTGGTCATTGCGCTATTTTTCAATTTTTGGTGATGTTGCAATTTGGTGTTTCGGTGATTTGCTTGTTTAACGATAATTTCAAAGCAGAATACTTATTATTATTATTTTTTGAATAGCAATAAAGTTCAAATTGACCCTATAAAACGTTTGTATGGAAAATAGAAAGGGGCTGTTTTTAGGGTTCTCCCGGAAATCAATCAATTTTTTCTCGCCTTTTAAACCTTCCCTAGACCTAGACGAACATTACGGGACTAAGATAAGATAAATCCGTTCAGCCGTTCTCGAGTTTTAGTGAGGCTTACGAACAGCAATTCATTTTTTTATATATAAGATCTTTTGTGTGATTTGAAATTAGTCTCAATGCTTGTACACTCAAGCCACAAAATTTTGCAAATTATGATTTCTCATATAATCTAATATTAATAGGTGCACTGAGGTGTATACGCACTTTATTTCTTTTAGTGTTTTTTTTAGAAATTGGCGCGGTTATTATTTATTCAAAATAGATTGATGTTTAAAACTTGTCAACCCACATGAAGTATCGCAGCGGATAGAGAGTAAACAGAAGTTAAGATCTACTTGTAGAAAACCGCTTTTTAAAAATTTTAACCGATCAAAATTTATACCAAAAACCGGCCATTTTAAAAAAGTTTTTTTTCGGAAATTATTCGTCATTTATTTATAAAGATATCCCAAACGCTTTTTACAAATTTTTAATAAAAACTTCATTTAGAATTGCCCATTGGATGTAATTGTAGTCAATCCAATTTGTCGAATTGAATATTTTGACATTTATTGACGATTCAAGCTGCTCAGAATTTAAATGTTTATGTTTTGTATAAATTGAATTACAACGAACAATTTGGCTTACAAAAAATATAATTACTAAATTTTTAACTACCTATTGAAGTTATCAGTCAATGTTTAGTAAAACAGTTTTGCACAAAAAGCACACGGTGTTGCTTTAAATCTTTTAGCAATGTAACTCAGTTTTTGTTTCAATCAATACCTGAGTAAATTTGTTTTTAACCCGAATCAGAAATTGCATCGCAATTATGGGCCAACTCAAAGTCGCTCAAAAACGTTCAGCAAATAATTTTTAAGGTTTTTAAAGAAAAAAATCATCTTTTTCGGTTTTCCCTTAAAAGAAAGTTTCTCGTGGATGAATATTAAATCAATGAAAATTACTTGAGATATTTTTACCAAAAAAGTACCCTCAAGGAACAATTAGGGAAAAATCGAGTTTTTCGATATCAAAAGTGTTAAGACCTGTCGTGACAAAAAAAAATTTAAGTAGTTTGTAGAAAATTACATAACCCACAAAGTTGTAAGAAGAGTTTGAGATTAATCACTCATCTTCAATAATTGTACAAAAATTTGTATCAACGTAGGAAATATTTCTGAACTTTATACAATTTTAAAACAATTTTGGTTTGATTGATCAATGATCTTGTTATAGCTTTGAGAAGAAAATTTCAATATACGTACCGAAATTTTAACAAAACTTACTTTTCAATTTGTTCTCATACATTCGAAAATTTGACGATCTTGTTTGTAATTTTTTCTTTACAGAAACTTGTAAAAAAAATATTAACAATTATATTTAGGAAACATCAAATCCATTTCTAGAAATTTTCAGATGATTGGTGCTATTTTCGGAAAAAATCTCTTCTTTAAAACATATACCATTTTGTAAACTATAGCTTTTGAGAAATATTTGAAATGCAGACATTTTCCAACCTAAGTTTCGCTCTAATGTATCATTTACGCACATTTTTTACCAAAGGTTATTATTAATCACTTCACTAGTTAATGTTAGTTACAAAATGTGTGTTTCTTTGTCTTTTGTTAGTAAGATGTTGAACCTTGTAAAATGTAAGTCAGTAATTCCTCTCCCCAAATTTTTAACCACAATATTCAAGTTTCTAGAAATGTCCACAGTTTATTCCTTAGCCCAATTTCAGCCGTACAGTAAAATATTGATTTTAATTCTTAAGCCGTACTACACGAATGTGGAATGCCTTAACAAATTCTGTCTTTCACTGTCTTTGCAATGTTAAAGAATTCAGAACTAATGTGCAGCGACACTACCATTTCTTTGAGTGTGTTCCAATTATACGAACAAAATAGTGAATGCTCACTTTTTGAATCCTTACACTGCTTATTGAAAACAAACTGTTTAATAGTTAAATCAAATATTGAATGATTCTAAACTCGATTAAAAAATATGTATGAAATAAAAAGGAAAACCAATTAGGTGCACCTTCTAATTGGGTTGTTATGAAAAACCATTCTCCAAATTCCAAGAAAACAAATTCTATTTCAAAATTTTAGATGGTATAAAAGTACATTACATTTTTCGTCTTCACTCTTTTCAAAAAATCACACTGCAAAACCATCGCACACATCCTTTCAGTTCCCATCATAATATACCACCTCCCATATCCAAAAGCAACTTAATTTTGAAAATTCAAAGTGAATGATGACTCTCTCTTTCTCTAGTGTTCCATGAAATTTATATTCATCATGTTCATAAATTCAAAAAGGCCCACATTCACTTCACATTTCAAACAAGGTCAAGGTCACGGCACCACATGAAGTTTACGTACCATACAAATCTCGTATGAATGGTCTTTTGTATAAATGATGGGTTTATTGATTTCAAAAATTCAAAAAAATAATCCTAGGACTAATCAATAAAATGCATTCCACATCACATCTTCGAATTCGAAAGGAGGATTCTTAGTTAAGTGTTAACCTACGTGCTTAAGGATGTACGAGTAAGTTTAAATCGAATAAATTTTGATGTCAAAGTCTTGTGATGATGATGAACACTCAAAAACATTCCTAATCTCCTATTTTTCAAAAACCTACCTTAACATACATACGTTTGACTATAGATCAAAAGTAATCAATGCAAGGGACAAAAACGGTGAAAGGCTTTTTAAGGGAAACCCCCATAAGTTCCAATAAATAATTGGCCTGTGCAAATTGACGTCAATTCATATTGCCACACCATATTCGCGTACATTCACGAAGTACCACATCATCAAGGACATCGTCCCGAGCCAAAAGCCAGCGGCAGCGTTAAACTCAAAAAAACTTTGCCTATAAATGCACACAACATTCAAAAGTATTTTAGTATTCCAATTGTACCGGTTTCTGTTTTGTGGCCTTGGTGAAAACGCCAGTGCCAAAGCCAGCGGGTGAATAGTGGAAACCAACGACAACGACGTAGAACGAAGAAGGCAGGGTAGTAGAAATTTCCATAAATTGGCCGTTTGACTATGGAGTTTTGAAAAACAAAACAACAACAAAAATAGGCACGAAAATTCACAGAACATTCATCAGTCCTGTACACAAACTCACGGAATAAGAGTGAATAAAAGTGTTGCCATTGTATGAGATTAAAATTAGTTTTTAAAACTTGAATCGCCATTTTTTACCTGAGTGTCTTATCCTTGGAAGGACAAACGAATGATGTTTTTAAAAAATCTTGAGATAATTAATTGTTCCACGTAACTATCTTCCGTTTGGAATTTTTTGTAATAGTTTCTTAACAAAGGACACTCCGTGAAAGCACTTATTGGCAACACTGTCCATTTTAGACTTTTCACAACTTTCTTCCATAGAAGTTAGAGAGGGAAAGTGGGGATGGGTGGTGAGAAATAGAGCAGACTCAGCGTCAAAAGCCGAACATAGCAAGCAGCACAAATTTGCATTCTAAATCGTTTGAGTGTGTATCCTTGATTTTTCCGTTTATAAAATGCGTTGGGGGTTAGAGTTCAACCCGCAGATTGCTTATGCGGATTCAACCAACCTCCAAATGCGAAGGTGGGTAAAACCTTTAAAAAGTACACGACCACTGTTTACCAGCTCCACCATACACCGCTTTGCACATTATGTCCAAGCGAAAAAGAGGTGGGAAGGTGGTGGTGTAAGGATTTGAGTGTGACGAAGGGAGGTCTGAAAAATGAACGGAGGAGATTGCTTTCTCGCGTGAGAGGGAAAAATTAAATAACACTTTTTGAAATGGAGTTATGAAGTTAAGTGCGGGAAATGTGCTTTATGAATAAAAAATTGCACCGCACACAGCTATAACGCTGTGCTGCGCTGCTACTACAGGCTTTAGGGCTGACTTGGCTCGATTGGAGCACTGGTATCGGATAGGATATATGACGCACATTAAAACAACAATTCACAATGAACAAGAAAAAGGTTACTTTTGCTATACTCCTGAGTCCTGAACCATATAAAAGAGGTCCTGACCGGAGCTGTGTTTTTGTTCCATTTCAGGGAACGATGACGACGACAACGACGATGTTCATTCTCAGGATTGTTGGTGCGAAAGTGAAACCAATTTTGATTAAGTGTTTTTTCTCACACCTTACTTTGTGTAAAGGGTTGTGCGACTGGCCGGGCCAGGACTGGCTGACCCTTAGACAGACGACGTGCTGACGGCAGGTTGCAAACTAGTGACGACGACGTAAAAACGAGGCTATATGGTCTTTTTATTCTTGGTTGTATTATGGAATTAACAGTCCATCAATGTGGCGGATGTAGAGGTTTAAATGTTTTCATAATGGATTAACGGTGTTTGCGCACTGTTGTGAAAATTACTTAGGTACCTACGTCCAATTAATGGGATAGCAAACGGATGTTTTGTTATGTATAGAGCTTTGATTTTTTGGAACAAACAAAAAGACACTAAGATAATGCTAATTGGTTTTAAGAAACATATGTTAATATGTTTGCTATAGCAAGTTTTAAATAGCCCGCTTTTTTGGTCGACTGTCACTTTTGAAGCTGTCATGTTTTGACGTTTGAAAAGTAACTAATATTAAAATTAACGATATTCAGGTCAATCGGATCAATTGGTACCTACCTAGAAGTCTTCAGTTGTGGTGGCCAGCATATCCGCAGCCTTCCTCTACTGTGCTGACCAATGGGCTACATAACAAAGCCATCTCAGCCTTTGGAATTTTATTCTTCTAAGCTTAGTCTACGTTGCTGTAAAGCTTATCGTTCAATCCTCTACTCCACTCATCTTGTCGTTAGTTGATGACATCATTTAATATGTTTCTCCCTTTTTAATTTCTAAGCTTCATTGACATTACGCCGATACGTAGATTTGTTCCACTTAAACAATCTAAATCCAGTTCTAATCAAGCTTGGTTTAGTAAAAGACTTATTAATTTAAAAAAATATAAAAAATAACTCATTTAAACTTTTTAAAAAAAATCACGAAAGTATTGAGTTGAAATTGCCAAAAGGAATTTAATACCCTCAATAAATTTTTGAATTGATCCCATATGTTTACTAAAGAATCTAATATAAAAAAATTTAGTAAAAGTTTTTGAAATTGTATTAACTCTCAACGTAAATAAAACGGTTATCCAAGCTGTATGAAGTACTTAAATACATCAACAAGTGACTTGAATGAGATTTGTAATCTTTTTGCTATCTACTTTCAGTTTGTTTATTCACCAAATTTACCTTCCAATCTCGAATTCCAACAGATCCCAGTATCTCTTAATATTAGTTCAATGATATTACAGGTTTGAGAAGTTTTGACAGACCTACTAGACTAAGATACAACCAAAAAAGAAGTTCCTGATTTAATTACACCCATTTTATTATTTAAATGTGCATCTTCCTTAGCTAGGCCTATGACGATTATCTTTATTTTGTCTCTTTCTCAAGCTCAGTTTCTAGAGTGTTGAAAATTGTTTTACATAACACCAATATTTAAGTCAGGATCTAAACAGGATGTTACTAATTATAGACCAAGCTGGAATTTTCTTCTTTTTGAATTTTCGTTATTATAATTACAGATTTTGCCAAAGATTTTCGATCGAATCACCAGGTTCTTTTGAATAAGCTTTTGTAGTGTGGTTTTCACTCTAAACTTTTCGATTGGTTAAAATTTTATTTAACTCCTCGAAGGGTTCAAATTGGTGATCATTTTTCGGAATGGCTCTTGGTGCCATCTAGTGTCCCTCAGGGCAGCTATTTGGGACCACTATTATTTATCAATAATATTCCTGACATATTCAAAAATTCATCATGTTTCCAATTTGCGGATGCTCTTAAACTGTATCTCACCAATTAAATCCATTCAAGATTGTACTTTGTTAAATGATGATTTAAATAGATTGGCTGATTGGTGGGTCAAACACTTTCTACATTTGAATGTCTCTAAGTGTCAAGTTATGTCCTGTTTCCGTATCAGTTCCCTTATATACTTTTTAGTCTTTAAGGAAAGATGTTCTCTGATTGATGAAACAAATAAATACATTTGTCAATTCCTCGCTAGAGGTAGTACCCGTGAAAAAAAAACTTTAGATGGCACAGACAGGTACTGAACCCAAGACCTCTGGCTTGACAGTCTAATTCACTTTTTTTCTAAATCATTTTTATTCATTATTTCTTAAAACTATCTTAAAGCTAGACAAAAATTCATAAGACTAGCCTGATTATACATAACTTACAACTGACTAACTGGTCTCATACGGACACTCTAAGTTAAACAATAATACTTAATTCTAATGCTTTTCAGCCCTAATATCTATTTAACTTCAATTCAATTTTATTGTGGAATGAAGCCGCTCAAGCGTGCACTCTCAAAATAACCATCGTTTATATAGAACACCTTGAAAACTAAATTGTGACTTGAAGACATAGCTCCTGCAATGTGACCTCGAATGAGATTCATCACGAAATTGTCAATTCTGTTGATTCGAGCCCCCTTGTATAGGAACTCGTTGAAATAGTAATGCACTGCTCCATTTGGGAAGGGGCAGCGTTGAACCACACAGGACAACCATAAAGGATCATCCGCCGTATGAGGGCCATGAAGCAAATTATCTTCACTCTAGAATCAAGCCAATTGCTGTAAAACAGCGTTTCGTTAGAGCGAAAGCTCCTCTGGCCCTGGTCACAGCAGCATTTATATGTCTTACGAAATATAAATACTGATCTAACCAGATACCGAGGTACTTCACTTCCCGTGAAGATCAACGATGACCATCTTGAGCCAATTCTTGCACGTATCCCTCGTGGCCCTAGCCAACGCAGTCCGGGACAGAATTGCCTCCGACTTCTGGACATTTATTTTCAGTTTCCAGTCGTCACAATATCGCTGAATCTTGTCGAAATCACGATGCAAGAGAAATCTAATAACCTCAACCTTTTGGGCCGTTCTGTATGCAATAAGATCGTCGGCGTAAGAAATTGCCTTGTAAGACTACCTATCAGATCGCTGGTATAAATGCTGAAGAGAATCGGCGAATTCACCGCTCCCTGTTGAAGACCATTTCTAATTGAGAATTTTATGGTAGAAGTTACATTGCCACTTTTGACAACAAACTTTCTACCGATAAGCATATCATAAAGTATATACAGCAATGGTTTGCATATGCCAAGTCTGCTCAGTTTTAGGTAAAGACCCTCTAACCATACGGTATCAAAGGCCTTTTCCAAATCAACCAGAACAGCACCTGTGCATTGTTGTTTGGATTTATTCTATTGGATATCAGAAACGAGTTTAGACGCAGCATAAATTGTGTCATAACCCGCCTTGAACCCAAACTGTTTATCCCGGATTGTTTTGTTTTCCACAGCCCACTTAGTCAAAGCCCTATTGATGATCTTTTCGAAAACTTTGCTGATGCTCGGAAGAATACTTATCGACCGAAGATTTGACGGGTTGGAGTTGTCCTTTCACTTTTTCGGGAGAGGATGAACCACAGCGGTCTTCCAATGCACTGGATACTATGCATTATTGAAGAGTGTGGTATAAATGTCAATTGCCTCCATCAGTAAATGTCTTAGTACAACGATGTATATACCATCGACACCTGCTGACTTTTTGTATTTAATTTAGTTGAAGAAGAGCTGAAGCTCGACCTTCGTCACTAACAAGGGAATTGGTCCCGTTTGCTCGGTGATTATGGCATTTGCCAAGGAATCGTCTCAGATTGCCATTGTGTGATATCATTTCGAAGGTAAAAGTGATTAAGTTGGGCTCTGTTTTCCAGGTCGTGGTTGGGGCGAATGCTTACATGCACCTTGTACACTTGCTGGAAAACAGCTCCCTCCACCTCCAATTTTTTCTTCGGATATTCAATTATAAAAAAATATTGTCAAAGATTGTCAAAGATGGCTTCTTTTGGATGTATTTGCGCTGTCCTGAGTACGTCTCTGTTCTCTTCAGTTCTTTGGAGTTTCAGACACGGAAGGTCACTATCGTTCTTTTTCCTGAATATCTTGTTGATTTTAAGGAACATACTAGGGTCACTGGAATTAACCAACCGGATCTTGCGGTTGCAGTACTTGTTAATTGGTAACCTGTAGTTCTTCTTAATCAACAGATAGTCTAACGAGCTAACCACTATGCCACGGGTACTACTTAGTACATGATCTCAACCAAATTATCTCCAGCTGTTTTGAAATGCTTGACATTTAAACCATCTCTTCTAAGAGGCTTTGTTAGACTTCAGCTTAAATATGACAATCTTTACGTCGTCTTAGTCAGGAAGAAAGGATTGTTGGCTTTCGTCTTCTAAATATAATTGATCATTTTGTATTGAGAGCGGAATTTAGTTCGTCGTCGCTGTTCTACAGTTCGTCGAAGAGGTCGTTATATATCAGCATTGACTGTTCTACTGGATGAATGTCAAAACAGCTAAACATTGTTTACTGTCAAACCATAGACAAAAACCATAGAAACTTCTCAAGCAGGTACAAAAAACACTCTATACTATTCGAATTCCATATGTGAATCATTTGAAGTATGTTATTTGTTTAGCTGTGATTTAGTTGCTTATACAAAAACAATATTTGAATATGTGCTTTATTTAATAACTCGTCAATAATTATTTCAAAACACATCAAAATAATTATTTAATAACCATTTATAAGCCCCGATTATATTGGAGCAAAACAATCATTACCTTTTATGGGTGGATATAAATTAAAAAATAAAAAGACTATAAACCAAAATAATAACTTTGCAGTGAATATAATGCATACAGTATCCTCCATAGAACCCTGCAATTGCGTGCGTGTTCGCCTCATATCCTCCCACCTTCCTTATCACAATTTAACCATCCCTAATCCAACACAACTCTAAAAACCCAACGAATAATTTTGTACACGCTCTAAAATTAGAAAATCAGTACGTTTGCTTTATTTTTTTTTCAAAATCCTGATCAACTCCAGGATAAAATAAATACTCAATGTACGTGTGAAGCTAAATACCACACATCACGAAAGGGCTATAAACATATACCAGAGTGAGTATTGCCATAATAATGAGTTCCATACTAACTATAAACCATAAATTCCACATACGGTTATAATTTACCCGACTTAAGTTACACATACTTGTATAAATTTACAACGTATATGAATCTGTGCACTGTTGTGATATTTGTCGCCAACTGCAATCAGCAATTTGTGGGATATTTTATGATCCTTTTCCAACAAATGAACCCTCGCCCGCCCCCGTACCGAAGAAATAGTAATAAGCTCCTGAAATTATAGTTTTTATGCTTTACTCTGGCAAAACTTTAAAATATGCGATAAGCATTCACTGCTGAAAGGACATTCTCAAACTCATACACCTATACACACTTTATCCTTTTCTTGGTGTGTATCGTATATAAAAAATAAAAACAAAATAAAGAAAAATGGGATACTCAAAAGGAGCTCGCCTTAAGAAGCTCCTATCGCTATCAGTTTGTGCCAGGCAAATGGGCTTAAACGTTATAACGTTATATCGCCATCACTTGGTTGAATGAGCTTCGTCTACTTATGCAGTTAATGGAGCGAATTAAAATGGCATAAATTACGAACCAAACTGCGCACTTAACGCACCCAATCTCCCAACCCTTATAAAAATACGTACACTTACATGTGTGTGGGATTCGATACATGTGATATTTTGCTTGGTTATATGTTAATGAATTCCTTCTTCCTCTGATTCCTCTAAGCAACGAACGTCCTGAAAAATATATATTTCCCAAGAGTGTTCAAGTTTGAAGTTGGGGGCAGGGATTTGGACTATGACTACGACTCCGACTTCGACTTACTTCCGGTAGATACAGGAGGTGGTGCTTTAATAAAAATGCTAATTTTTCTTCTTCCTTAACATGTGAAGCAAGTGTCGCCATGTTGTTTTCTTTTAAATCCTTCTTCTTCTTATTCCTTTCTATTCCAATATTATATATCCTGACATTTTTATTTATTAGGTCATTATTTGCATAAAACGGAGTCTAAATCGAAGAACAAACAACTCTGGAGATTCGATACTACCTAAAGTCATACATGTACTTACTTCAGTTCAACCATATCACTTTCCAACAGATTAAAGGACATGCAATCTAAGGATATACCTTACCTACCTCGTAACGTCGACAACGACTACGACGCATGCTGACTCAATTAGATCGGTTTCGATCTTTGAGTAGGTTTGAGTATATAAATTCACCTGTTTTACGTTCCCTGAAGCCTACTTCCAAGAGCCCAGATAACATATTTTATATTTTGTATGCTTTTAAGATAAAATGCACTCGAAGGTGCTTAACATATGCTAATGGATATTGCCTACAGGACAGCCTATATAATATACCTTCCTATGGCATATTACTTGAAGAAGAAAGTATAGTATAGAAGTATGAATGCAAACTGTGTTAAGAGTAATATAGGGAAGAGGTTTGTTTTCATTTGTGATTAAGGATATGGATATGGAGTTTTGTTTGTATTTTTTCGTCCTGATTTTCTCATTAAGGCGATAATGGGAAAGTTAATGAGAAACAGTATATTGATCTCTTAAGACAAGATGTGGTTTTCAATTATAAGCAAATAAAGAAATAAAAGCAAGATACATAGTTTTATGGGATAACGTCTTCTGAGAGGTCTTGACAAAAGAGATTTCAAATGTATTTTTTTTGCAATTTTTTGGGGCAAAAAGATGTTAAGTTGACTTGCAGTCAAAGTAAACACATTTTTTCATTTGAAACATTTTCAATTGTCTATTACCGTTCCTTAAATTATATCCATGAAAAGTTGGGGTAGGGAACGAAGAACTTACAATTAAAAAAAACCTCTTACATCTTCAAGAATTCGTTTTTCTGATATTAAATTACGGCCTACGATCATTTTGCAAAAATTACTAATATTCAAAAGAAAAAAATCCAAGAAAATATTTTTAAACTAAGCTATCTCTAACCTTGAAGGTCATTGAACATTCGGGTTAGACAACATCCGAAGGAATGTGTACTGAGATCTTCGCTGAATTAAATCACTCGAATATCGGACGCGGAAGATCGATCAGAAAATACTCCTTATCTCTAACCCTGAAAAATGCACTATCAACTATCAGTGATCTATTTTCTCAAGGCACATCTAACTATTTTGTTATATCTGCAAATTTCTTGTGTCAAGGCTCTGCAGTTAAAGAAACAGCTCCTTAGAAATCTGTTTGGAAATTTGAGAAAGACAACTATTGTTCTGAAGAGGTGTTCTGCAACGCTGTTAAAATCACTGCGTAACCTTTATTATCTATTCTACTCTTTGGTCTCGTTCCGAGCGCATGGAAAGCAGAATTGTTCCAGCCCATCCGCAAAAAATACTGATACTCCTAACTCTTACCTTATAATTCTTTCCAAGGTCATGGAAACGCTAAGAAATATATCGACGATCGAAAGCTTCCTAATTACCGACAGTTTGTCTCACATCACGCTGAGTTCGTTCGATTATGTCAATGTCATCAGCATATGCTAGTAATTGGACAGACTTTTGAAAGAGAATTTCTCTAATGTTGACGTGGGAGCCCTGCACTATTTTTTCAAGTATGATGTTAAAAAAATCGCATGACAGCGCATCACCTTGTCTAAAACCTTTTTCGATATCGAAAGATTCTGTTAAGTTCCTTCCAACCTTTATGAAGCAACGCGAAATTCTATATGGTCATTCGGCATAAAATGGGCGAGTTTGGCACGGATGCCAAAACTAGACACGGCTTTATACAACTCGTACCTGTAGATGCTGTAATATGCAGCCTTGAAATCGATGAAAAGATGGTGGGTGTTTATTTCGTGTTCTTGGGTTTTTGCAGGATCTGCCGTAATGTGAATATTTGATTGACTGTGGACTTTCCTGGTCTAAAACCACACTGATAAGGACCTATCAGGTTGTTGACAATGGGCTTTACACTTTCACACATTACGGCAGAGAAGATTTTATAGGCGATGTTAAGTAGAGTGATTCCTCTATAGTTGGTGCAGTTTTGAGGGTCTCCTTTTTTCAGGATCGGGCAAACAATACTGAGGTTCCATTAATCGGGCATGCTTTCTTCCGACCATATCTTACACATAAGTTAGTGCATGCTCCTAACCAACTTATCTCCAGCTGCTTTAAAGAGCTCGGCAGTCAAGCCATCCGCTTCAGCGGCTTTATTAGACTTCAGCTTAGATATGGCAATCTTTACTTCGTCTAAGTCGGGAGGACGGGATTGTTGGCTTTCGTCGTCTATGTTGAATGGATCATCCTGCCTGAGGTAGTGGTCCGAGTCGATGTTAGCTCCTCGTCGAACGCAATATGGTCAATCTGGTTGACGGTAGATTGATGTGAAGAACTCCGATTTCCTTTGTGGATGTTGAGGTGTGGAAAACGCGTACTAGCTCCCATGACGTTTCGTGTTGTCGTGCAGGCTGTTTTTCCCGATTATTACACCAAAGATGTTTTCCCTTCCTAGCTTGGCATTAAGGACAGTTTTAATATCGTAGCTAGGACACTGTTTATATGTTTTGTCTAAAAGCTCGAAGAACATATTTTTGGTGTTGTCATCTTTCTCTTTTGTAGCGGCGCCTGGCTCCAAAGACAAAGCCGCTGTTGGTTTTCGTGGTAACAGTCAAATAAAATCAATTAGGTGGTGCAACAGTCAATGAAGAACCAGGGCCTAGTAACTTACAATTCTCAACCATTTCTGTGTGCGAGTAATGTTGTCAGATATGGAAGGGACCTACAGTTTATATGCCGAATCTGAACGGCTAATTTGAGAAAGCACTTTTTCATGACAATAGTTACTCTTGGAGGATTTGTCAATTCCTCGCAAGAGGCAGTACCCGTGAAAAAAGTTAGGTTAGCCCAATTTTCAAGAACAAAGATTTGTGCTTTTTGACGTACTACGCGAATGTGGAATGCCTTAGCACACGCTGTATTTTTCAGTAATTGGAATATTGAAAAATTCAACTTTAAAAAAAAAACCAACAATATCACAGATAATAGTTTCGAGAAACTTGAAATGGACCAATACTGGAAATAACGACGTATTATAAATGTTGAGCAATACTTCAAGAGAAATTAGAGTTTTACCCCAATTAAGTTTAAAACAGATACAAAGCTTCTGAACTTTCATCAACACTCTTAAATATATTTCCAATATTGTTTAAATAACACCGTTTTTGTGCGTAAGGCATCAACAACTAACTCTTAGCTGTCAAAGGACCTACTTCAAACAGTCTTCAATTTTAAAAACTTTCGAAAAGTAGACACATAAAAGGTTTTCATTATTTTTATACCTATTTCTAGTACCCGTGGTAGTGTGTTGGACTGTCATGCCAGAGGTCTTGGGTTCGATCCCTGCCTATGCCATCAAACGTTTTTCTCACTGGTACTGCTTCTAGTAAGGAATTGGTAAGGAATTGAGTAATTCTTGCTTTCTGAATTCAGCCGCTCTGATTCGGCTTAAAACAGAAGAACCCTTCCATCCCTGATAACAGTACTCGCACACAGGAATGGTTGATAGTTGTAAGTAACTAGGCTCTATTTCTCAACAGACTGTTGCGTCACAAAATGTATTTATTTTTATTTCTTCATAACTATAAAGTGCGTAACTATAGCAAATTCTTCTAAAACAATAACTCCAACAAATCCTTAAGTCCCATTCCTACCATCATCACATAAACACCACTTTGTTTGAACAAAAGCTTAAGTAGCTTAAAAATGACAATAAACAATAATGTATCCAACGACAACGTTTCTCTATGTGCATCGAATGTATATTCATAAACGGTCTTAGTTCTAAAAACTGGAACTTTCCCACATCATAAAAGCTATTAAACAATATTCTAAAAACTTAAAACCATCGTACACTACAAGATTGTTCCTTAGAGGCTAAGACTTATAACTTGTGTGTAAATCCCTTCCCTAACTCTACGAGTAGTGTTAAACATATAGTCACAATTTTGTGATTTTAGTTTTGTGTGTAACATTTTATTGTTCCCCAAATGTAGTGCCAAACCAACAACTCCACTTCCACATTTCGACTTACTTAGAACTGCTGAAGCATAAGAAATTTGTGTTCGCAGTGCTGAATGTTCCTTATTTTATTCCTTTCAAGTACTAAGAGGACAAGTAGTGCATAAAAATCCATGAGGAGTGCGGTAGAGTTCCAGGAAAATATATAGGAACATAAAAGTCCTTGTTGAAAGGTGACACACAAGTGGCATCAATGTGTCACTAAAGGTATCAACTCTCACTCTTCCAACATGATTTATGCTCTGCAATGAGTAATTTCAGGACAATTCGTGGGGAATTTTTCTGGCACAGTCATGGAACTATTTTTTTGGAAAACAAGAATGATTCAAACTCAAGCGAGTTACTATATTTACCTACTTTTTAACAATGATAATGAACTATGAGTACAAATGTTTGTGAACCTACACAAATACAGCAGGTCTTCTATTTTTGTATATATAAATATTTCGCGTGGAAAAATCGCTGAGTTAATTCCCCGCGGGGAGTAAAGTAAGTAAAGTTTTGTGATGCACTCGCTCCTTTCCATTATATTCGTTGGCAACGAAGAATGAATGATTTAAAATACTTCTGTCATTGTTGTTGTTGGGAGTGAAATTAAAAGCTCTGCCAGAAAATACCAACGTACCCTTACATATTTTTGTATTCTTCTATTTTTAAGCCGTGTATGCACTAAAAAACAAGAAAAACTACGAATACAACGCTGGTAATGCGAATACTTTATGGAAAAGTGAGTAAAATAAAAGTACAATACAAAACAAAATAAATAAAGAAAAAAACACAAAAAAAAAAACAATAAAACAAAAGTAGAAAAGAAGAAAGTTTATATTCGTATTTTGTAGTTTTGTTGCAAGATTTATTCATAGAAAAATTTATATTCATCACTTGCTTCCAGTCGAACTGATGGAGTTTTGTTTGGGGTTTTTTGTTTTATTTGATTTATTACAATGCGAATCATTTATGGTTAGATGCTTCCCTGAATAACTCCATTTTTTTCGTGGGAAAAGAATAAAATATAATACACTCATGTAAGGATATACGAGTACCATTGCTTTATTGTTAATGGTAGATTCTTAATTGTTGATGCGTTAGCTTTTTATTCGGAGAAAGTGACAACGAACTTTATAACACCTGTTGAATAGGACGCAAAAATAGGCCTTGTTTTTCAAAGACAAACTCATAGAACACAAAAAAGTAATCATTTTTTAATTTTTAAAGGATTAAGTTGTCCTAAATTTGAATATAGCCTTACAATTTGTCTATCACATCATGTTTTCAAAACATATCTCTTTAAAATTTTTAAAGACAACCAAAAACGTTGTTATTTCAAAGTACACCAAATTGTTTTGCTTTTGTTAAAGAACACTTAAGCATAAAGGATTCAGCGTTTCTTAAGATAAAACCTTACAACTTCAGCAGATTTTCTAAAATGTATAAATACTACGAGTATATATATTTTAACTAAATATTTAAGATAGAGATTGAAGATTTTAAAAACCATCACACATTTAAAAAAAAAATATATCATAAAACAGCGCTGCACAGAAAGACCAGAGCTGCTCGCGAGCTCTACGAGCGAGGAACACCGGCTTCTGAGATGGAAAAAAGAGAGAATGAGAAGCGCGCGATCGAGAAAATAAAGGGACTTTACAACAGGAATGATCTTCGTTAATTTTACTAAATATTAAAAAAACCTCCCAAGGGTACCAGCCACGAACCAAAAGCCTGTAAGGACGATCAGATGAACATCATACTAGAAAGGCAGTCTATATTGAGAATATGGAAATACAACTTCTCCAAATTATATAACGGCGATGACGAACCAAATTCGGCTGTAAGTGAGATAGAACCACTCAACCTAGGAGACGCAGATCAAAAATTCCGCCTAACTAGTGAAGTGAAGATAGCTATATCTAAACTGAAGTCAAACAAAGCTGCTGGGGCTGACGGCATCGCTGCCGAATCTGAGCTGAGTAGAATCTGAGCAAAGTTTGCCCGATACATAAAAAAGGAGACCTTCTAAATTGCGCGAACTACGGAGGCAACAGTCTTCTTAACATTGCATACAAGATCCTCTCTGCCATATTTCGTTCGTCAACAACCTGATATGTCCTTATCAGTGTGGCTTCAGACCAGGAAAGTCCACCATCGACCAACTATTCACACTACGGCAGATCTTGGAAAAAAACCCAGGAGCTTCAAATCGATACCCACCACCTCTTTATCGATTTTAAAGCCTCGTATGACAGCATCCATAGGGAAGAGTTCTACCGAGTAATGTCTAGTTTTGGCATCCCTGTCAAACTTATCCGTTTGTGCAGAATGACGATGGAGAATTCAAGATGCTCTATCAAGGTCGGAAAAGATCTTACCGATTCATTTGATGTCAAAAAAGGTTTTAGACGAGGCGATGCACTGTCATGCGACTTCTTCAACATCGTTCTGGAAAGAATTGTGCAAAACTCAACCGTCAACACTAAAGGCACAATCTTCCAAAGGTCCATCCAATAACTCGGATACGCAGATGATATTGACATAATTGGAAGATCGAAGAGTGTTGCCAGAGGAGCGTTTATAAGCATTGCGACGGAAGCTAAGAAGTTGCGGGTTTAGGGGTCAATGAGGGCAATACCAAGTATATGCTGTCATCGAAAAAGGACATTGAACAACGACGACGTCTTGAACAAAACGTCACCATGGACAGCTGTAACTTCGAGATAGTTAAGGACTTTGTCTACCTAGGCACCGCTTAACACCAGCGCTGAAATTAAACGAAGAATAACTCTTGAAAATCGCTGGTTCTTTGGACTTAGAAGGCAATTGAGAAGTAAAATCCTCTCTCGTACATTTAAAATCACCATCTATAAGACACCTATCATCCTTGTTCTCATTTATGGCGCTGAGGCTTGGACCCTGTAAAAGAAAGATGAGAGCGTTTTAGGATGCTTCGAGAGAAAAATTCTTCGGGTGATTTTTGGTCCTTTATGCATAGATGGAGAATGGAGGAGAAGATATGCCAACGAACTGTACGGGCTGTACAATGACACTGACCTAGTTAGCAAAATTAA
Organism: Eupeodes corollae; assembly: GCF_945859685.1. Lineage (NCBI taxonomy): Eukaryota > Metazoa > Arthropoda > Insecta > Diptera > Syrphidae > Eupeodes > Eupeodes corollae. Next base: position 147,326,659 of record NC_079148.1, read on the forward strand.
ACTCCAACGGTTTAGATGGCTGATTCATGTAGAGCGAATGGACATCAACGCTCCAGTCTGGAAGGTCTTCGAATCCAATCCCGAGGGACAGAGCAGTAGAGGAAGACCGCGACTCAGGTGGCGCACTCAGTGGGTGAAGACCTTAACCAACTTGGCGTGCGAAACTGGAGACAGCTAGCTAGGGGTCGAGCTGGCTCTAGACGCATGTTTTTTGAGGTCCAGGTCCGCCTCGGACTGTAGCGCCACCTTAAGTTAGTAATATAAATGGTAAGTTATCAGTGTAAGTCGCATCCCAGCCTCTTTTTCGATATTTTTTTCTGAAACGCAGAGTTTCCTCTGAATAATCAATTTTTAGGTTCTGAGACTTTTAATATTCCGTAGAATCTAAGATCTACATATATGTATGTATAGTTTACCTAAAATGTACTTGCTTTTAAAATAAAAATAAATAAATAAATTGGGTTGCGCAACAGTCCGTTTGGGAACTAGGGCCTAGTGACTGACAACTTTCAACCATTCCTGTGTGCGAGCACTGTTGTCAGGGATGAAAGGGACCTACAGTTTTAAGCCGAATCCTAACGGTAAATTTGAGAAAGCACTTTTCATGACAAGAATTATTCTAAAAAAACTTGTCAATTCCTCGGAAGAGGCAGTACCGGTGAAAACACTGTAGGTGGCATAGGCAGGGGTCGAACCCAAGACCTCTCGCATGACAGTCTAACGCAGTAAGCATCATGCCACGGGTACTACTTTTTTCTTTTAAAATATACTTTTGAAAAACTTAAATAAACATTTTATGTTTTAAAATGTTTATACAAGTCACTTATAACCGACAAGTTTTTAAGTGATTGTCACACTTTTGAAGATTAAATGCGTTTATCACTGAGGTTTCCATTTGTAAATAAGGTGATTCAATTAATTTCCATTCGATTTCTCAATTTCAAAATATTGATGGCCATAGTGGAATTTTAAGATAGTTCAAGTAATGTCAAAGGAACCAAAATACATTTTTTACATATTTCTAATTTTCGAAAGTCGTAAGTTTTTTTTTAATCAAAAAAATTATTTTGAAATCGATTCGTTACTCAATTTAACTAA